>NC_040021.1:22430913-22730913 GCF_000972845.2 Larimichthys crocea
TGTGATTTGTATTTATTTTTTAATATCCTGGATATGTTGCAGATGCAATACTCATATTATGAGGAGTGTGCACACCTTTTTTTCTTTCCATGAAATTTTAACAGCAGTCAGTCAGTTCCTGTGGAGAGGGAAGGAATGCACGCAGAAATCCACCGCCTCCTCCACCTCCTCCTCCTCCTCCTCCTCCGGGTTGATATACCTGTCTGTCGAGCTCCCTCCACGTCAGGATAATACAGGGGCTGCTGCTGCTGCAAAGCCAGCACTGGTCTGGTATCATGAATGCATCTAAAGCCTAAAGAAACCCACCTTTTTTAAGCTTCAGATGCATGACCTAAATTCACAGTGTGCAACCTGCAAAGATTTTAAAGACAACCTGCCCAGACTGTGTGTATCTGTGTGTGTGTGTGTGTGGCTTCTTCTGATCATCCCACACCTGCAAAACGTTTGCAGCCTGCAGCAGGGTGAATAAACACCCAACAGGTAGCACTGTAGTCTGGTATCATTATGTTATGTCATTGCACCGAGTGTGTGTGTGTGTGTGTGTGTGTGCAGTCAGGCTGCAGCGTTATCCGTGTGATACAAAAAGCATGCTCACTTGGACGGAGGACATCTTTCACATTTGGAGAGGCGGTCGTCTGTTTTCTCATTCAGGTGGTTAACCGGTTGCCTCACACTCAGCGATGAGCCGTTAGGGAGGGTTTGATGTCCTGATGGAGCACGTGCAGCTCATGTATAGACACTCACACACACTGATATCTGCCTTTTTGATTGAAAAATCATTTAAAAATTAGATGTCTGCAGCTCGACGTGGCTCGGAGCTGGTGTGGAAGAGGTTGGGATGTGACCTCCGTGGATCTTCTGGTCAATAGAGACACAATAAGATATTATGTCGATATGCAGGAATGAGTTTTTATGTTTTCAGGAGATGATTGTGGTGAAGCTATAAAAGTCTAATAAGTTCATTACGTGAATTATAAACTGCACTGTCCAGTCTGAACACGGTGTGATAACTCAGACGTCCGGTTGTAAACACTCCTCTGAAACCTGAAACATCATCACATGTGTTTGCTGTTAAAGATGCACACATGGGGGGATGCCTCTGACCTCAAGATGCCACCAAGAAGTTAAGGAACCCCCGCCGCCGCCGTCGTGTCTGTCAGCCACACGAACAGAAACGCATCATCGCGTGGATGTGCCATATTGTTTACAAATTACAGTTTTCCTGTAGCGTGCGTCCTCCTGTCAGCCCACTGTCATCACATAGGCTGTGTCGCCGACGCCTGATGTGTTTGTCACCATATGACGGCGGTGCAAACACAGACTTCCTAACTTCACTTCCGAGCGCTTCCTGTGCTTAATATCAGCATTTTTACTTTATTTATAGCACACATTGTGAATTTAAAGCCTCCGATAGAGTCCCCAAATCCCAAATTTCTCCCCTTCCAGCTGTTTATGTTTTCAAAAATTCAAAAAAAGCAACAGTGAGCTGGAAGAAGTGTCAACACGACACTGGTCCCACTGAAAAACTGTTTTCAATATTCGTCTGTGTTTGTAAAGGCACAGATTCTGTCTCGCTCTGGGCTATTTATTATTTTATTTTTTTTCTAGTGGCCAAATATTAAGTTGATTTTAAAATCTGAAAATATGGCGCTAAAGGCATCAAACAGAAGAGGCTGCTTTTTGATGATGTTAGAGGCTCCAGCAGCAACAACCTTTCCTTTTATTTCTTTTATTTATCTAATTTTAGCTGATGGTAAACTCATAAACAAACATTTAAAGCAGCGGTCCCCAACCTTGACCGGCCATCAAGGTGTGGGGGATAAATATGATGAAATAAAATGATACACAAATATAAAGTCAGCATTACAGCTGAATTACAGGGAACCTTGAGCTTGTTTCTCTGCAACAAGTCGGTCCAATTGAAGGGTAATGAAACCCGACATGTGTTCGTTATATGCAGCCTACTCTGTAACTCTGTTTTGGTTTTTCCACAGAAGAAAATATGTTTGTTTTTTTACACATTTTTGTTGTGGGCTTCATTTTTGGGGTAACGTATCATGTGACCCAAGAGGCACGGATGCACAGACGGATGTATCTGGTCATTTTTCAAAATAAAACATCTTTCTGACTCTGATAATTAGTAAAATATTTTCTAATTTATCCTTTATTTGCGGCCTGGTAGCAAATGACCCACAGAGTGGTACCGGCCCAAGGCCCAGTTGTTCGGGACCGCTGATTTAAGCTGTAAAATGGTAAATGGACTACTTTATGGAGCGACTTTCTAGTCTTCCAACCACTCAAGACTGGTTTACACTACATATTCATACACTGATGGCATTGGCTGCCATGCAAGGAGCTTTCCATTCATACGCATTGACACACCGATGGCACAGCCTTCAGGAGGGGTTCAGTTGCTTGGCCATGTGACACTTTGATGGATCATCTGATTAGTGGGCGACCTGCTCTACCTCCTGAGCCTGTTGAGAGCTTGTCAAATAAGGGGACAACAGGTTAGTTAACATGGTTTCCCATGCAGATGATTGTAAGCTGTAAAGCAGGTTCTAAGGCACGTAATACACAAGGATCCTCTGACTAATCACATTTCTCATGGCAGCTATAACCAGTTTGAGTGTCAGGCGACTGAATACCATTTTATATATATGGCGTTTGGTGCCAATGGTTAGCACTTGGCTGGATGGAGGATAGTGTCCGAGTACATCCACCATTCCTGTGTGACAGCTGCTTAGATTGTGAGGCGACACAGAGAGGAGGTTGTCCATCTGGAACTAGACACGTCTAAATCTCTGTTTGCTCAAACTAAACTCGCAGTGCTGCAGAAACGGTCCACGACAGGGCAATATTTTTGTGACTGGAAAACAAATGTAAATAAAAAAATCTGGCACAACCCTCCAAGCTAATGATGCAACTAATGAACACATTGTAAACTTGTGGGGAAGAAAGTGTCGCGCTTTGAACTACAAGGAAAAAATACACCACGAATGTGTGTTGTTTTTATATCTGCTCAGCATGGCGCTGCGTGTGTGGTGAAATCTGATACTTACGGTGTTTAAACAGTCAACTGTACGCAACAATGTGGCAGTCACAAGAGCTTAACGTGAGGCAGATTGTCTCGATCGAATCTAAAATAAATACCTTCCCTAACCACGTCCTCCTGGCAGTGAAGCATATGCGATACGACACGTTTAAATACACATCGCTATTTGCAAATATCATTTCAGCCGCAGCATTCGAGATACGTCTATCCCTGTGTTTATAATAAGGCAAATGCCATTGGAATAAATCAACAAGCAACAGCAGGGCGGGTTTTGTCAAACCTCGTTCAGCTCGTAGTTTAGATAAACATTGACCCAGCAGTGTTTCCTTGTATGTCGAGGAGGCAGTTGGCTGAGGCGAGTTTCCATTCGCCTACATCCCTGGTGATTGGTGAAGTGAGCGCGCATGATGAAATGCAGCCGTGTCCTGCTTTTATAGCAGATAATTGGACATTATGATCCAGTATTCAGTTGACATTTGTCTCCAGAGAAGACTAAAGATGCCTGTCCTAGATTGCCTGCCGCCATGAGTGAAGCAGCGTCAGAGTCCAAACATCCCAGACCAAAATAAATCCTTATTATAAATGAGTTTCAACACTGCGATACTGCAAGACTAGTGTTTCATTTCCTGTATTCCTTCCAGGATTTTAGGTTTTTGGGCTCGGACTAACTCTCCAATAAATCTCAGTAGTAGCGGCCGTAATGCTGCTTGTAATTGTTGTTGTAGTAGTTGCAGTAGAAGAAGTACTTGCAACAGTAGTCACGATGGAGCTCATAATAGTAGCAGTAGTGGAAGAAATACACGTACTAGCAGCACCAGTGAAAAAGCTGTAGCGTATAGATATTAGTGTCAGCAACAAATAAAAATAAAAACATTGACACATTTTCCAGGTTTATTTACAACCACAAAACATTAAGTTTCCGATCAGAAAGCAGAAAGAAAAGTTGAAAAGTCTGAAAAATAAGAAGTCAACAATCGATCATCAAAGTAGTTGCCTCTTCTTCAGGATTTCTTGGAAAGATACTTTGCCATTAAACCAATAAAGTAGCAGTAAATAATGCTAGTAGTACTCCTCGTTGTGATGAAATTACTCTTAGTACTTGGACCAGTAGTTTTAGAAGAAGTCGTAATAGCGGTATAGTCTAGAAAATCCAAAAAATAACATTTCTTGGTGATCCTGTGATCGGTTAATCTCCATATCAGTGTCTTTTAATCTCAGAATCACGATGAAAATGATGTTCCTGAATATACCTGGACCAAAATAGCATCTGGTTAACTTGTGCATAATAATTAAAGGAGAAGTAGGCTGACACCATTTCCAGCCATAAACGGCGTGATGAGGCATTCGGATATTTTAAGCCCTAAAGATGACAAGGTGAGGTTTTCAGACTTCCTTACAGATGTTTCCTTCACTCTCTGTTCAGGAAATCCAATAACTGTTGACCAAACACTCTCTTACGTGCACCCCATGACCTCCGGTGGCCTGCTGTTATTCAGTCGAGGCTTCTTAAATTGTTTGAGGATAAAGTTGTGTGACGCCGGCTCCTCGCTCAGCCTCGTTCACCCACCTGACCCAGTTATCCAGGGATCTGCCCCCGCGCTGCAGCGGCCTCGTCGGGGCGAGTGCTTGTGATGGGGCCGCAGGAGCCTCCTCTGTTAGGGATAAACTGCTTGTTGTGAGTGACCGCCACAGTCCTACAATCAGCTTAATCTGTTTGTCCGCTTGAAATCAAAGGCTCTCTGGAGGAAACTCTGCTGTCTGCAATCCACAGTCTGGGCTTTCACTCACTGTCAGAGAGGCTTCGGAGGCAGGAGCAGCGGGGGGTGATCATGGAAACGTTGGCTGATGAACAAGAGGGAAAATCAAGGTGGATGGGGCCGAGCCTGGAAGCAGCTGCAATATTTGACACAGTAAACTAGTTTCATCTCTGATGGGAAGATGCTTTCTCACCAATGTGGAGTGCATTTTTATTATTTATAGCATCCCTGGAAAGGATGCTATAAACAATAAAGCAACGTTTCCCCTAAAGAGAATTTGATCAATTAAATTCTGACCGAGCAACTAGATATTTAGAATGAATCAGCATGACCTGACTCGTCACTAAATATATTACTCTGCAAATTTTCACATGTACCATGTAAATAAATATGAACAGGAAGTCAACTTTTAATAAAGTAATACATCTGAAGTTCAAAATTCAGCTTTCTTTAATGAATATTCTGGATTTTATGGAGCTGTTAGACCACAGGTCCGTACCTCATTTGTGTGCTGCGCGTCAGAGGTCAGTGCGCCGTGTATTTCCATCAAAACAAAGAACAAAAAAATATTTATTTTGAGAACAAACCGCCCCCAAAAATATGAAGTGTTTTGAATATGTGTTTTATTTGAGTTGTTAATTGTAGTTGAGGGTGAGCTTTTAATTTAATATTGGCACTTCAGTGACGCTTACGGACGACCTGCACCACTGCCGTGCCAATAATGATGTTAAAGCACACCCTCTCATATTGCTCAACTGTAGCCAGTCAGACTAAAGCAGTAAACCACAGATTAGACACTTACTCTTGCCACTTTGGTAAACAGGCGGCTCTTTGATGTTTCATCTAACCGCCTCCGTAATTGAGTAAGAGTGAAAAGTTACATGAGCTGCGGACGAGAGCGACACGAGGCACACAACTGAAACCGAAACTGAACTTTCTTTGGTGATTGCGTCATTTAATTCTCCGTAATTCTTCAGCCAGCGGTACACTTTGGAATTACCGTACTTAACAGGAGTCCCTTTAAACAGAGATTAACCTGTGACAGTGTAAGAACGGGTCAAACGCTTTCTGTGGAAGTGTGTCACCCTTCGTGTGTGTGTGTGCTGCATTTCTCTCTAACAAACCGTGAGGGAAGACCGTTTTTAACATCTCAGACTATTTTTATATTTTGGCGTCGCTCCGACTTTAGTTTGGTGGAGTTGTGAAATTTCGTATTCCATTTCAGCCTCCTGCATATTCATCGAAATCACAAATCTCGACCTGCCAACCAGATTTCCATACTCATTACCTCCTGCAAGTTTTAACACACTGTTTCAAAATGAAACACTTCATCTCGCCTGCTCCCTGTCTGCCACTGTCCGCAAAATCCATATCTGAAGGAAGTTCAATTATTATACTCCTGGAAATACTCACCTTATTACCGTAGGCGATTCGGATAACAACCACGCTGAATCTTTGTCAGTAGAGTAGTTGTGCAGGTATTTGTTGTTGCAGGTTTTAGTTCAACCCCTATGTTACCTTAAATAAAAATTATCCACAGCACTAATAAGTTGGAAAGTCTAAAGTTACACATGTAATCTATTACACTGTATAACAGAGACACCCTGGATCTTCTATTTTAGTGGCAGCTGGCGTTTTTTAATATAAATGACAGACTTGTTTCTAATTAATACTCACGGACTCACCTTTTCTGCTCGGAGCACCCGCTGCTGGACCTGTCTGACTCATTATTTATATATGTGTGTATGTGTATGTGTGTGTTGTGGTTTAAGTATGCAGATGAGATGCAAATGAGCGCCGGACTAGCCATAAGGACAGTGTGTTTGCAGTGTCAATGCCTTTCAAACCCGCTATCTTAAAGGACAATCGCTTAACATCCTGTCAGCTCGTCACCTCGCAGTCAGCACACCTCCCTCTTCTTTGAAATGTACAGGAAACTAAGCACACATACACACACACACACACACTTACACACACACTTGCTGTTCATGGAGGCGTGGATCAAAAGCTGGTGGAGGTTTCTCCTCACTGTCCATCTCCTTGTTGTTGCTTCTTTTTCTGTCTTCAGGATACAGTTCAGTTTTTTTTTGTTGTTTTTTGTTTGCCCACTCTCGATGTGATTGTCTTTCCACCCTTGCGTGCATGTGTGGGTGCGTCTTTGCAAGCGTGCATGTGTTTCAGCGCTTGAGAAAAAAAAAAAAAAAAGAAAAAGAAGAAGAAGCTCTCCAGCCTGAAATAAAACTCTGCTTCTGTCTCTTTCTCAGGCTAACTTGGCAGCCTGTACGTCCTATTTCTGTATCGACCATTTGAACTAATTGCCTCTGGTTCCCTGCTACTACTTCCTTTCTTAGAGTGAAACCCAGATGTGTGTGTGTGTGTGTGTGTGTGTGTGTGTCTTAGATACTGCTGGCCCCTCTTGGTGCTTTTCTTTAATTGTCTAATTGTCTAGCCCTGCAACCAGCGCTCCTGCAGCCGGCGTGTATGTACATTAATGAACTTGACGGACGGCTCCTTTCAGTCATGTGGCAACAGAAGCTCTGTTCATTTCTGATGCTAATTTTAGTTTAAAAAAACGTAAAGAAGTCATCAATAGCTGCGTTTTTGAATAAGAGCCCATAACACTTTGATCAAAACAAAACCGGCTCTAGAAATCTTTCTATAATTTAATCAAAGGAGGAGGAATTCGTCATATGAACGGCCCTCTGATTGCTCTCTATTTTTAGAATATCCATAGACTCTGTCTTCGCATGCATGCCCGTTTGAGTTAGATCGAAGTATGTCACATCCGTTCCGGTACTGTCAAGAGGTTTAAGCCCCTCGACAGAGTGAAAGGACTCTAACATTTGGTTTACTTCTTCTTTTCACGAGGAGGAGAAGGAGGAGAAGGAGGATTTGAAACCGTAAACCACCACAAGTCAGTGATTTTAAAGCTGCCTTGTTTCCCCTCATGTGCTTCGACACCACCGGTCAGGAGGGCACGAAATCCTTGACGTTTAAATGACATGAGCATGAAACTTGTATCTGTATAGAGCTGACGGCCACTTGAGGCTGGCTGCAGAACGAGTCAATCTCCATAAGTCCCCATGTTAAAATGTCCAGCCCGAGAATACAGATCAAGAGTTGAATCTAATTGTGGCACCAAGAATCTGATTCCCAAAGATCCGCCAGTTTTTCAGCATTCTCTGACATTTTACAGACCAAACAAGAAACCGATTAACTGATACAACAATGATTTGATTTGGTGATTTAAAGAATATTGCAACGATTCTGATACTTAATTCATCGTTTAGATCAATTCTTAAGAAAAAACTGCCAGACAGTCTCTTGTTTCAAGTTCTCAAATGTGAGTATTTGCTTCTTTTCTGAGCTTCAGACTGTTGGTGGGCCAAAAAAACCCCAACTCAAATGTCTTTCGTGATGGATGAGAGTGAAGGAAACTTTCACAGCGAACGTTTGGCTGAAGCAGTGAATGTAAATGCTGTGGTCGTAGAAATGAATTATAAATTACCCACAGATCGTACGCTACTGTAATATATCAGGATGTCCACCATCCCGCCTGTAAAGACAAATCATGCTGCACCTCCAGCCCAAGGCCAGGGCGCCTGCTACGAGCATAAGACCCAAGTAATGAATATCCTGATGGCGTAATAAAGTCACAGTGAATATATAGTCCTAGCCCACAAGGCTTTAGATATTTTAAATGCATTTATTAATATGTATTGTTACAACACGGCTCTGGGAGAGGCAGCGTGGATCGATCGGCCCGGTGCTTGGGTTTCAGGAGGGCTGTGCTCAGGGAAGATGAGGATGAATGTGCTCTTTCAGGTCTTACGTTTGTTGGCCCCCGGCTGCGAGGTCTCTACAGCGGGGAATATAGACTCCACAGTGACTGATGGGGTCATTTTTACATACATACACACTCTGTGTGCACGTCTTCACTGTATTTGTGTCTACGCAAGGAGCTTGTAGTCTTTGTATAGACCAGCTATAGCCAGGGGCAAGCCCCAGCATCCCACACACCGCAGGCATGGACGGTGGTATATTAAGCATCATTGCCTTATAAGCCGTGACCATCTCAGAGGTACCTCCAGTGCTGCACCGCTGTTACTCCATCTATACTCACAGCTCCGCTCCTGCTCATGCATAATCATGGAGCATTCATTTGGAAAAGCTCGGAGCAAAATAAATGATGTGCATCGTTACTACTATTACCGAGCAGGTCAAGGCAGGAGCGAGCCTTGAAGTGTGGACGGGGGAGCTGTTCAAGCAAACGCATACATTAAAACCAACTGAAGGATGAACACATACCGCCTTCAGCGCGACAGCCACGATTGTCATCGACACAGAAAGTGATTGGGAGTTAGATATGTGTTTGCCCTGTGCTGGTACACTTCTTTATGCCGACTCTACCAACTTTAATGAGTACCGACCTTTAAGTTTGGGGAAAAAAGGTCAGCTGGTAAAATTTCTTTGGCTTCTCTGCAGAACTTTGCAGAAAGAAAAATCTGAAATTGCAAGTAAAAATGAAGCAAATGCTGCTGAAAAGATGCTTGAAATTAAAAAATAATCACCATGCCAGTTTAGAGACTTTTAACTTTTGCAACACATCATATGAAAATCTCAAGTCAGGGTTCACTAACTAGATTTTTTCCAGACGTTTTAACTGTATCCTGTTTGTTATCTTGTGATAGCTCGTGATAACAAGTTGTTGTATATGTGGTGGGAGATTATAACCTCTGTTAAATCTCCCTGCAGAGGTTGGGACCTGAGCAGGTTCCATTTACTGAAGAAGTTCGCGGAATCGTCAACATCTCTGGAAAAGCTCGTAAATGAAGCTTGACTAGACAGTTTAGCTGTTCGGCCTGCAACTTCTTCTTGTTTTATTTCCCTCAGAAAACACTCAGGCAGCTGTTTTCAGTGAAAAACCTACCGTACACCCCCTGCCAGGGCCGGTTTGTGATGAACTGGACAACGTAGTGGCACATTTAGTGGCAAAAGACAGTTGGTAGAGACCAAAATGGAGCTAAATGGATACTGGACTTGTTTGTTTGTAGTAACAGTTGTGGTTTGACCAAATTAGGACAGCAGCAAGTTAAGTGCATTTTTCCCTTGTGTTTCGATTTCAAGAGCAGGTGAAGCAATTTTAAAAACACTTATTTCTGCTGAAGTACTCAAAGTGTGCCGGGTGAAGTTCAATGATCGCAGTGTGTTGCTCTTGTTACAAAGCCGTGTTATTTGGAGGTCTGAAACGTGCCTTCAATCACCCGATTGAAGTATAATAGTCAGTCAGCTGGTGTTGTAGTCGGAGAGTAATTGGTTCCTGAAAAAGCCGGCTAAATGAAATGTCAATAACAAGTCATCAATAACCCTTCAGGCTCCCTCCACACATCGTTTGACCCACATCGCTCCAATCTCTCCTCCTCGCCCGGCTCGTTTTTAAGCTTCAGGTGAGCTCAACCACCAAGAACATCCAAACACAAACTGGCAGACGTGCACTTAAACCACCAAAGAGCAAGTCTAAAGAGTCTGACATAACAAAATATATATTTTTTTAGCCTGGACAAAGTTTTGTCCCGTGGCATTTTATTTAATGTTACTCCCAGTCAGACCTCCTCTATGTACAGGCTGACATTTGCAGTTAAAGGTGAGCTCTGCTTTTCTCTACTGAGTCCTATCAATACACCACAGGCTTCGGCCTTCTGTTGGAAATGGACCTTCTTTTCAGATGTGAAGAGCGTGTGTGTGTTCTCCTGCTTCTTCCTGCGGTGGGCAGCTGCCTATTGACAGATCCCAGTAGCTCTACAAATGTGACCATGTTTTATTTGGTGTGCACCGGGGAGTTATAAGTGCCCTTTGGTTTGTTGTCTATCGGTTCCCCTTTTTTCTTTGACTCTGCTCTCCTTTCACACACAAAAGTCAGATTTTTCAGTTTTTGTGTCCATTTCTGTGACCTTAAAGGTCCAGTGTGTAGGATTTTTTTTAGTTGCTTCACCCACTCCTTTCCAGCGTGAAAGAGAAACTCCAGTGTGGATATAAAAGGCACAAAAAAGCTGCTAAAAACTTTGATTACTGCATTTTTCGGGCTATAAGGCACAATAAGCGAAACAAAACGTGTGTCAGATAGGTCGAACTTTATTCAACTAATTCACAATATCTCGGCCTTCGTGAAAAGCTCGGACGAGACTTACTGATACCTTAGCCCAGGCATCCACGATTCATTGGCTTTGTGAACGTGTGTTCGCCTTCTGTCATCCAACGCTCCCACGCAGCTCGCGCTTTAACTTTGAACGACCTGTTGACCCCAATATGTAGCGGTTGGAGTTCTTTGGTTAATCCACCCGGAATGATGGCATGCACCGAATCAGTTTGCCTCACTTGGGTTTTGACACTATCGGTGAGATGGGCGCGCATGGAGTCGTAGATCAGTAGGGACGGAGATTCGTGGAAAAAGCCATCTGTATTACTCCACGAGGCTCCTGACTACGGTAATGTGTACCACATAAAAACGGTTCAAGGTTAGTAAACACAACCAGAATTAATACATAAGGCACACTGTTGATTTTTGAGAAAATTAAATGATTTTAAATGCGCCTTGTATACACCAATTCAAACACAGTTATGCCTATTTTGTAAATAAATCTGACACAATGGACCTTTAACCAACAGTCCGCTCTGCTGTTGTCGACTCCTTTTACCTTCAGCCTCTTGAATAAAGTCCTACAAAATGGCTCGCGCCTTAATTAACCCCAACTTGAGGGACTTGTATTTGCGAGAGGCTGTTATCAGCGACAGGTGAGAGGTTTTATTTCTGTTTCGTGAGTGTAATTGTGTTTCAGTCACAAGCGTCTCTCCGTTTACTGTGTTAATTTTCGGTCGCTGCTGTTTGCCGTTAATGAAAACACTTTCTCCATCTGTTGCACATTAAAACACTTCTAGCGGTGCACAGGGCGTCATCCCTCCCCCTCCACTACAAGCTTTTTTTATTGTGAAACATCTGCAGGAAGTGCGCTTCCTAAGTGAGTTCTGTTTTAAAAGAGAAGTGCTGGGCATCACATGACTGGAGTATAGTGTGGAAATGGAGATGGCATTCAATTTATCTTTATTATAGTGCGCATAATCAGTCAGCCATTGTGTGAAAATGCCAGGCAGGTCCCAGTCCGGACTCAGTCGATGCATGTGCATAGATATCTGAATCATTAGCAGTCTACAGCGGGAGCGTAGGATTATTAGCATTCCTTTGCCTATAGACAGTGATGTATGCCGAGGGGAGCGGCCTCTAGGCCTTCTGGGAATTTGGGTGAACGCATACATGTATAAATCTACGGCCCGGCGTTGCCATTAATGACCTGCGCCTGTGCCTTTGTCGTACTAGTTGGATTAGCGAGGCCAGGAAGTGGCAATTTGTCTCGTCCCGCTCGGAGCTAACGCGCCGCTAGCTCATTAGTATTCACGGGTTATTGATTATGTTCAGAGGCGGTGTTTTTCTTTGGGACGCTCTGGTAAAGGGCAAACAGGAGTTAAAATGGCATGACATCAATTTATTGGGTTAGTCGCTTCATATGAACAGAGTGAATGAATATACTTCTTTAGTCTAACAACCTTTTTAATATTCCTGCTTTAGTTATGTGGGAGGATCCAAATGATCCAATGAGCACCATGTGTTCAGATAACATGAAGGAAGATTAGGTGTTCCTTCATTAGACGATCAAATTCCTACTTTTTAAATCCAAATAAACAGTTTGAAGCTCGTGTTATTCACTCATGGCGATGATTTGGAGACGCAGACGTCTCGCGGCCAGCCAACGGTTCTAACTAGTGCTGTGCATATTTTGGTATCGACCCGATACCAAGTAAATACGGGCCAATATCGTAGATATCGATACTTTTCAATAAATAAGGTGGATTCGGATTAGGAGTGGCGAGTCCGACGACCTGGCTGTTTCCTCTTTGCCAAAACCGCAGCATTGCAAACAAGAGCGATCTCGATCTCACCAGGCTAGTATCGATCCGATACCGACTTGGTATCGATAGTATCTGTATTTGGATCGATCCGCCCACCACTACTTCTAACTAAAGTTAAAGGGAGGAAGTGCAGTGATGAAAATGTGTGTGAACTTAAGGATACATCCTTACAATCTTTTTTTCTGCACTCAGGTTTAGTTTTACGTCTCGTTCCAGAGTTAGGGCTGCACGGTTAATCAAAATCTGATCAGAACAACATCATAATGAAGTACCGTGGTGCTGCAGAGACGCTCCGGCCTACAAATCTTGTTCTCCAGATGTAAAGAAGACACGTTTATCTGGTACAGACTCTAAAAAATGTCACGTCAACATGATTTTAAGTAAAAATGTGATGCAAAAACGATGATTCCAACTAACTGTGAATCACGTTGCAATCATGATCTGTCAAAATAATCACACTATGATTTGTGCGTTGTAAGTTTTCTGAAGAAACAAAGCTCAAACTTGAGAAGAAGCATCAGTGCATCTGAACTCTGGCCCGGTGTGCTGCACAATGCGACCCAGCAGCTAAGCTAACATCGGCATTAAGAGATCCCCGCTCTGTTTATCCATGACGCACTGAAACGTCATATTTCATCCTTCATCCCGGCAGCAGCAGCAGCAAGTTGCAGCACGGGCGCTTTCGCACTTGGCCGAGCGATCTAAACTTGAAGGAATTTGCTATTGTCTGTTCTCACACGAGAGATCTGGATGCTTTACGGGGCATGACGAAGAATTATTTTGCACACAGGAAAGGAGGAGGAAGGGGAGGAGGAGGACAATTAGGGATGTTCTGAGCACTTGCCAAAGCAGAGACAGCTTAGTGGAGTTAGTTTTGTCTCTATTAGAGGAGTACACACAGATGTTGAACGTACTCTGCTGTATGTTTTTAAAGTTCACTCTTCTGACTTCATTTCGAACACAAAAACATATTTTTGGATGGGCGGCCAAATATTTGTATCCATGTTTGAAGTGTATGAAGTTCCTAAATGGATGTACCCAGGATACGAGCCAGAATTCAGACCATTATGCACACATCTGCCGCGTGAGATGAGCTCATTGTATCTGCCGCTCCTTGGCTTATCGTATTTCCCACACAGGGTTATGTTACCACATACTCGGGTTTCCTGTTCATTCAGCGCTTTGTTTTGAAGTTGACCCACCTGTTTTCACTTTGAAAGGCTCGTCTGCGATGTTCAAAAAGAGATAAGGCAGCCTCTCGGACAGAAATTTGCCATTTCACATCCTGTCAACAAGATGTCAGTTCGTTCTTGGCAAACCTTAAGCTTCTAGGTGTTGGCACGAGTCGACCGGCTGCTTTCAGCTGGTTTGGATTTGAAACCCTTTAGGTCGTGAGCATCATTTTGTGACCGAGCCTCGTATCCTCGTGATGGAGATGGGAGGAATGCGCTTTTAGATATTCACTATTAACGCATCTCGAAGCAATCCCAAGGTCACGGCTCGCTGACTCCCCCTCTCTCTAATCCAATTCAGTCTAACGCCCAGGATCGCAGGCTGTCAATCACATCCTCCATTTATTTTTCAATCTTCTCTTCCTTTTCCATGTGAGGGCGAGCATTTTCCTGCTCCGTCATCCTGCATATTGTATCACCTAAGGTCCTGGAAATCTCGTTAAAAGTTAAGGACCGTAAGAATGGAGAATTCGCTGAGATAACTGATGCAACAAAAACACAAATTCTTGATCTTTTAAAAAGTCAAAATTTGAAAACAAAACTATGATATTTGTGATTTCTTTGTGCAGGGTACAGTCTCAGTTCAAGTACGGTCATTCAACATTTTACTGCTTCTTCTTTGTCAGATTGCAACTAAGTGGAACTTTACCAATATTTAACTGCACACAGTTATGAGCGCCCCATCCATACACTGCATTTGGCCATAGTTGACACTCGTGAACTCAAAATAGCAAGTGTAAGTATGGAAGTACACACATTAAGAGCACAGAAATCATCATAATCTTCATGTTTCATTCAATATTTCTAACTTAAACTCTCAGAATTTGTGGAAGTACTCGGGTACTACTTTCTACACGGTTAATGTCTTTATCTTTTAAACTGACAGCCGAGTCGAGCCACAGGACAGTGTGTGAGCTCGAGGCAAGGTTCACATGCTTGAAAGGCATTTCCGTCAGTGCTGCCTCTACAGTCCTTCTGTAATTAGCCTATAGCATCTGATTTACTGAAGTTGCAGGTAATTACACAATCAGCAAATGGGACTGCCCTCCGGGCGAAGCTCTGCGAGTGATAGAGGGCTGAAGAGTTGCAGTATCACGGCGGAATTTGCGTGAGATCAGCAGGATCGGAAGTGAAGCGAAAAAGGCAGCAGTGCCGAAGCAGAAACGTCTTTAAATGAAGTAACGAAGGACACGATTCAACTCCGTCGTACAGAGGGTGCACAGAGCCAGAGTGCATTAGCACGTCTCTGTGAATGTCAAGTTTAACGACCACACGGCCGCAACTCCCTGTTCGCTCTGTGCTTTTTTGGCATTATAAAAACAGTTTAGTGTTACTGCTGTGTTTCTCTTGCTAAGACACCTTTTACAGCAGCTTCCCTGCACATTTTTACACCTCATGAGTACGTTAAAACCGCCGTTTGTTCCCTAATATGAAGGCTGACTGGTGCAGTCTAAGCAATGTGTCTTCCACCTCGTCTTGACGCCCTCTGCGCCCTTTCTCCCCTCTGAGGTTTGAACTCCAGTTTGTTGTGGTTTGTTTTCCTCTTTTCTCCCTGACACACGGGCTTGGCTGTGTGCTGCGGCGTGCCCGGTTCAATTTACTGTGGAGAGAGGCGAGCCGAGTACACGAGCTAAATAATTCAGCCTGCATCCTGCAGCCACTCTTAACACATGGAAGGAAGAAGATGAATGTGTGTGCTATAGTTATAATAGATATAGATACCGCCCATTATGCACTGGTGTAGCTACATATCCTAATCATAATTCATTTAAATGGACTTAACATGACTCGAGTACGTACAGGCTTTATGAAAGTGTCTGTTTTGTTGATTTAATTGGAAATACTGTCAGCTGACAGAAGGAAAGGTAAAAAAATAGACATTAAGAGAGACAAAAGGATGAAGTTAGTGAGGCGAAAAGGTCTTTAATCTGGCTATTTCACACACTCGTTGATAACCGACATTTAGTTTATTGTAGTTTTCTTATTTTTGACCAATTTTATGCCCCTCAGAGTCTTTTAAAACAGCTTTTACAGCATAATTGCCTAAGTTTGTTATTGAAATAGTAGTAACAGTGTTGGGTACTCAAGTAAAACCTAAAATTGACTTGAATAAAAGTAAAATTTACCATTTGAGAAACCTGCTCAAGTAAAAGTAACTGGTACCTGGTAAATTACGTTAAAGTAGAAGTAACTTTCCATTTTTTAAAAATGTTTTTAGGGCCTTATCACCACCGTAATTAGAAACTAAGGTTAAAGTTGGCACTACGTTCGGTCACACCAATTTAGGAGTGAGACCAAAACTGTTTTTTGTACCAGGCTGTAAACATATTTATTTCTGCTGTCTAACATGGGGACTTATGGAGACTGACTCACTTCTGGAGCCAGCCTCAAGTGGATGTTTGAGGAACCGCAGTTTTTGGCACTTCAGCATTGGTTTCTCTTCACAGCCTTGGCAGTTGCCGCTTGGTTGAACATGAAAACTTGATAGACTTGATAGATGTTTGGTATAAAAAGTGTGCCCGGATATGGCCAGAGTTTGTCGCTGGAAGCTGCTGCTTGTTCTGGGTTTTGCTCCGTCATCATTGTGGTCAAAAGACAAATGATGCTTATTTGTTTTTTCCAGGCATCTGCAGTGAGGAGCTCCTCCTCCTCCTCACTCAACCCCACATTTAGAGCACAGTCGTGACGAAGGTATAAATGGAAAATATACTTTTTTAACTCATGTGTCACTTTAAATCCGTTCATGGCGTTCATTTTTGTTTACTTCAGTTCACACTGATGTTTTGCTCGACACCTGTTTTCATAGCCAGCAGGTGAAAGTCTTGCTTTATGTATCCTGACGTGACCTGTGAGTCTACCAAACAGTAATAACTGAAGCCCTGAGGCTAAACAGAGCAAACCACACACCCCTCTCTGTCTGTTTGTTTGTATATAGACTTCCAGACAATTTTATCTCATCACAGCAGGGAAAATACAGTTGCATTTAATGACTTAATGGCTTTGTTCCTTTTAGCGTGAGTCTGCATGCAAAATATCAAGGCCACAGTTTAGTAAACTCTCTAACCGATGCCAGTTGCCCTGACGTCGCCCTCACTGAACAGTGTCTGTTAATGGTCACATAGGTAAACTCTGATGGGGATTTATGACACACTGGGAACTACTGGTGAGAGCTTGCATAACCTCTGATCTGTGTTTGTGCCACAGCAGGGACATAGTTTGTTGGTGTTTATCTTCGAGAGACTGCTCGGCTAGTTCCCTCTTTGGACTTCTCTGTATCTTTTTGTAGAATTTGCATGTCAGAGGACAGAGTTAATAAGATCATCCGTCTTCCTGGAGACTCTGAGAGACTGATAAAAACCAGGATCTGGATATACTTCCAACAAAAAACTCCACATTCACATGAAATTCTCAGTGTAACTGAAATCCATCCTCTGAAAGCTGCTGCTGTCCTTCTTAAAGTCCTCCTGAAAAATAAAGATTAGGATTGAACTGATCTCTTCCACAAAGGGGTTTTTGGGATATCCTTCTCCCACCACTGCTCTAATAGTTACAAATGGAAGACTTCTAAACTGTTTTTAGCTGGATAAAGAAGATGCATTGGATCGCTGCCCAGCTGGTTAAAAAATTAAGGCGCATGGGCTTCCTGCTGAGAACTACACGGGACAATTTGTCTAACGGTGTGTCTTCACGACTTGGGGAAAAAAAATATACCCACAGAGAAAAGGCTCGTTTTTGTAAGAATTAATGAATCTTTCAATTTTAAATGCTACAGCTGGGGGGAGGGAACTTAAAATGTACACATCGTTATTTAACAGAGAGAGGTGATTTTGTATTCAGCTGCAGCTTGTAAGAGTGTTAGAATGGGTATTTGTTTAATTTATAGGGTCTAGACTATGTGAACTAAATTTATCAGGTGAAAATATTAAATTCATAATAAACTGCATGTACTTATGTGGTTTAACAGCTAAAAGCTTAATCCTCTAAACGCTCGGTAAATAAAATAAAAAAGTAAAACATATTTTCCTTTTGGAATCTACATTAAATGTTCCCCAGGCTTCTAATAGGATACTCAATAATAATGCAAATTGTGCAGTAATTATGGCTGAGGCTATCAAGGTATTTCCAGGTAATACATTTGCCTAAAAGATGAGGAAATGCCATGGCAACTTTATTATCCCTTTTCTAATGTGTGACTTAATTACTCTGGAGTGGAGCGGATCTAATTTGGCTCGCTTTGTAGTAGCGACGCAGTCTAATTATAACACTATCAGGAGTTTAAACATCATTACCAAGAAAATATTGGACATTGTGAATATGGAGAAAAGAACAAAAACATAAAATAAAGGAGACAGTTTGATTTGAGTGCCCCAAGCTTTTATTTTTTATCTTCGAGTGGATTTGATGGTAAAAGTTAAAGGACCAGTGTGTAGGATTTAGTTGTGTGTGTATATAGTTGTGTATTGCAAACTCCTCACATCACCCTCACCTACTTCATGTGAAGGAGAACACTTACAAGGCTCTGTCTAGGGTAGTTTGTCTATTCTGGGATACTGTAGAAACATGGTGTTTCAACATGGCTGCCTCAAACTGTAGATACCATCGGTCGGTTGGTTGGTTGGTCGGATGGTTCTTCGGTCGGTTGGTTGTTTGGTTGGTTGGTTGATCAGATGGTTCTTTGATTGGTTGGCTGTTCAGTTGGTTGGTTGATCAGATGGTTCTTTGATTGGTTGGCTGTTCAGTTGGTTGGTTGATCAGATGGTTCTTCGATTGGTTGGTTGGTTGGTTGATCAGATGGTTTTTCAATTGGTTGGTTGGTCGGCCTGTTGGTTGGTTGGTTGGTTGTTCGGTTGGTTGGGATGGAAATGTTTGATCACTGCCTTCATTTAATGGGATTATAGCCATCATTGGATTAGCAGACAGTTAGTCTCCTGTCTGAAGAATGGAGCCAGGAGATCAAACACTCAACAAACATGGATTAGAGTCCAAAAGCTTAGTCAACAATTGATTAGCTTTATGTTTTATTGATTGATTCATCATCAAGTTACTTATTCAAGCTTAATAAATGTGAATATTTGATCTTCTTGGTCTTTTATGTGAGGAAACCTTCTTTGGATTTTGGATTGTTGTGATCAGACAAAACAAGACGTTTGAAGATGTCGCCAAATTACCTATGTGACATTTTTAAACTACTTTTTGTCCAAACTATGAATAGATTAATCAAGACACTCTAATTCGAAGCCTTTGGTTGTTGGAGGCTGAAGAGTTGCTGCTTTTTTTTTTTGGCCACTTTTCTTCACTACTGCAAACAAATCCTGGAAATGGTTTCAAACCCCAATTTCATCATCGATGTCACGCAAGCGTTTGAAAGCGTGTTTAGCAAAAAGGTTAAAGCCATAATAATGTGAACAAGGAGACAAAAAGCTTTTTAATTTGCTTCTGTCAAATGGCCAAAATGGGCAGTTTCCAGACTTCCCTTCAGTCCAGCCAATTCATATTCCGCAGTTATTCTCTCTTCCTTCAGCCCGAGCCATTTGAATATAGCACAGGGTGTATTTTCTGGCATTCTCTGAAGCTCAGTCCTCATCTCTGCCAACCTGTTAAACAAATGAGTGATGAGCTTGAGCTCTGCTGCCACCACAACCGCCGCCGCTGCTGCTGCTGCCTGCTTTCTTTCTTTTCCTGCCTGCTGTATCGAAGCAAGCGATGGATGTAATGGAGGGAGGGAGCGGGGGGGAAAAAAATCAATCTGCCTTTCACAAAGTCTTCATTAGTTTGCCTTTTGTCAAACGGCTGGGTCAAACCCAATTGGGCTGCTTCCTACACCACGAGAAAGGTCAAGTCAATAAAATATGTGCGTGTGTGGTGTGATAAAGTTATGCGAGCCCATACACACCGTGGAGATGTTTGAGAGGGAGTGCTTAGCATTTCACCCCCCGATCACAGCGAGATGAAAAAACCTTTTGTAAGGCCTGTTTAGATAACATCACTATAAAAATGCCAAAAACGTTGCCCGTGAGTTTGTTCTCGAGAAAACGGCTTATTCTCAGCAGTTGTCAGGCTGGAAATGTAGCACAGATTTGAAATTCAGTCTTGTTTTTTTCAGGTTTTGAACACGAATGGTCGAATTTAATTAAAAAAAAAAAACAGCACTTGTCCTAGCCCCGTAACACATGACCGATAGCTGCTTTGGCTCCCATTTCTGGTCAGATAATGAAAGTAATCATATCACCAAGACTTGAGTGTTCATGTTTTATTGTAACATCTTTGTTGTCAATAATTGTGTGCTCCCGCCGGAGTGTTATTTCACTGCCAGAACCAGCTTTTCAACCAAACAGCCAGTCGCTGATTATAGATTTTCTCTCCCTCTTCAATTTCATCATTCTCTCCTCTTTTCCCCAGACGGCCGTCAGCCCGTATTGATCACCGTGTAATGTTGCTTTGCAGGTAGGCCCGGCCTCTGTTCATCGTATTATCAACACTTAGCACCATTAGGCACCAATCAGGCTATTGGGAACGACACGTTTTATGACCCCCATCAGGTCAGCGAGTCTTGGCACGGGCTTTGCTTGTTAGGAGCGTGGGAATCTGTGAGATATAGACGGAAGTTTATTTTATTTATTGGGTGGAATTTATTGACTTGGACCTCACTGAGTGGATGATCGTTGATTACTCAGTGGTGGACAGTGAACTGAATCATTACATTGACACTGAGTAATTAGATATGAAGAGGGTGTCCACATCTGATAAAGAGGAAGTGCTCTAGATTGTAACAATTTCAGGGAAGGGAACGTCTCTTATTTTGGAAATTAAGGCACTACTCTGACAAGTGTGTTCTTATTTTATATATAGTATTACTATATATAATATCTTAATTTTAAGGGTTTTGTGGCTCCAGATTATTTTTATTTGCTGGATGATGGGCCAAAAAGCTTGCAGACCCCTGACCTAGACATTGTACTGAACTGTGTGGTTTCTATTCTCTTTGCTCTGTCTGCCTGATAATGTGACTCAGCAGGCACTTTGCTCCTCTGGTGATAAAGTACAAATGGAGTCTCAATGGTTTACCTGCTGTGGAATATTTATATAAATAAAAGGACACGATCACAGCTTTAGTTTGGTTCGTTTGGACTCTGCCAAGGAGAAATAAACAGACACCTCGTTGCCTTTTTATTGCTGGTGCTCAGATTTAGACAATTTTTTAATAAATGAACCAAGAGCTGTCAGCATGAAGGCATTGATTGGACAGTTTGGTTGATGTCACCCTGCTCTGATGTTCTCTGGTGTCACAAAGAGCTCATGAAGACATAATTAATTAGAAGCATTATTAGTCGAGACTGCAACTGGACCCTGTGTCATGAGTAATGACAAACAGGAAAAAACTAGGGATGTAAAGTAATCCCCAAATACACTGAAGTGGTTCGGCCGTCTGATCAGGATGCCACCCAGGTGCCTTCCTTCAGAGGTGTTCTGGGAATCTGCTGGAGGGGAAAAAAGCGTCAAAGCAAGCGTGTAGTCACTAGGTTTTATTCACATTTTCGAGCACCTGCTGAAACACAGCAGGTGTTGACACGGTTGTTATTTCTTCTTGACAGTTCACAATGTAATATCACATCCTGTCGTTGGTCCTTTCCGTTGGTGCTTTCACACTGCAAACAAACACATCGAAGTTTGACTGGAAGCAGACTGAGCTTCTCCTTTTCAGCCCGTCTTGGTCCGGTTATTTGGTCTGTACCAGAGATCAGTGGAAAGCTTCACACCTGAACCAAACAGAGTGACGTGTGAGAGCACCCTGAGCTCAATATTGACAGTTCTCCTCTGTCTGGTGTAAAATATCAGAGCTTTGTTTGTTCCTGAGTAAAATCAATTTTTAGTTTTGGAACTGCATGAAAATATGAATTGAATTTTCTGTTTTGGTGAAGCTGGTGTTGAACAGCTTTGGCATTGTCTCATCGTTAAAGTTTGACTGTCGACATTTCACACTGAATATTTAAGAAGTTTGCTCGCAGGGCTCGTTAGAAGATGTTGAACTCAGTGAACGATCAGATAACTTGTAAACGCCGATTTCCTCCGCTGTTGTACGTTAACTGCAAACGTTGTTGTATCTCACTGTGCATTTGTGCTATTTCCTCTTTCCCTTTTAGTCTTTTGTGCTCTGTAACCGTACACGATATTGTGTTTGATAGGGGTTTCGGCAACAATGAACTTCCTCCGAGAGGTCAGGAAAAAGGATGTGGAAGGATAACTCGTACATTACCAGTATGTCTTTTAAAAAGAAGAAAAGGTCCACTACATCATTCATTATCGACATCTTTCCTGTTTGTTGTTGTTGTTGTTGTCTGTCAATGTCTTATGAAACACAACCAGGCCATGAAACGTTTCTAGCAGTTGTAGTACTTGGAAGTTCGTCACTGTGTTGCGGTTGTTCTAAGTGTTTGATAGCTCCACATAGAGCAGCATATGCAGCAGCTGCAGCTAACCATCATGGAAACAAAGTATTAAACCCACATTTCTGTCAGCAGAGACTCCTGGGAGACAACATCCTTTTTCCAGCAGTACAATACTGACCCATATATGGCTGCTGAAATACTAAACCGCTTAGGAAATCCCTCACCGATCCCCCGAAGAACTGGTCCCAAGGCAGCTAGATGGATAATGTCCTCCGTCTCCGTGCTGCAAGAACATGTGAGGAGACGAGGTGGAAAAATGGTTAGGTGGTGAGTTTTGCTCCGAAACAGCATGGGTCAGAAAGCAAAGTTTTGTAAGCAGAAATGTCAAGGCTTCCGTGGGCCGTGTCTCCATTTCTACCAGCACAAAAGGAAATGTGGCAACAAAAAGTAACCGGCAAGTCGGCACACAGGATCTGTGTCAGGAATAACGGGTTAATATCACAGCTCAGTCGTCTCACTTATTTTTTTGTGAAACCAGAAGACAACAATACTGTCTAATATCCAAATATTTGTTGCCAACAGGAACAGTACGATTTATTGGACTTTACCCTTTTTTCTGGCATTTTGTCAAGTAAACTTTTGCCCTGTGGTGATGGTGCCATCCATTTTTTTCTACTTATCCGGGGTCAGGTCGCTCTCCTCAACAACACATTCCAGCTCCGCCTGAGGTGTTCCAAGGCTAGATTGGCTATGTAGTCCCTTCAGCGGGTTCTGGGTTTGGAAAACCTCCAAAGGAAGCCGCCCATAGGGCATCCTAATCAGATGCCCGAACCGCCTCAACTGGTTCCTTTCGACACAACGGAGCAGCAGCTCTACTTCGAGCTCCCTCCGGATGTCCGAGGTCAAAGGCTGAGCCCGGCCATCCTGCGGAGGAAGCTCTTTTTGGCCTGCTTGTATCTGTGACCGCATTCTTTAGGTCACCACCCAAAGCTCATGACCACAGGTGTGGGTTGGAACGTAGATGGTCTGGAAAATTGAGAGCTTTCCCTTCCGGCTCAGCCACAACAGTCCGGTATAACGTCCGCAATACTGCCGATGAACGCTCGTGTAGCAGACCTTGAGATACTTGAACTTCTCTTAGGGCATCAACCTACTCCCAACTCGGAGGAAGCATTCCACTGTTTTCCAGCAGAGAACCATGGCCTCATACTTGGAGGTGCTGAGTGATAGAAGTGAAGTCTGTTGATGGAAGTACACATAAAGAATTTAAATCTTCTGTTGTTTCACATTTGATTTGATATGATCAGTAAAATAGTTCTCAATGGATTGGCGGACTATTGTAGTCTGATGAATTAAAGAAACTTTAAACCAGTTTTTCTTCAGGCCGGTTGCTCCAAAGCAAATGAAGCTTTGTCCAGAGTTATCTTACAGTTGAATGGGAAATACATTTGATACTTTTCAAATCAATCTGCACTTGCAAATGTATTTCCATGCAACTCTGATGACAATAATAAAAGCACTGTGATGAATTGCATCACTGAAGTGATTTTCTGCAAATTGATTTTTTTATACCAAAGCGGAAACAAATGGCAGCCCGCAAGGCGAGAAGACACTCCAGAAAACATCTGAAACACGACGACACGGTTTGAAAAACGGTCACCCGTAACATAAAGTGTACATGATTTATAGTAAAACAATAAAAACACTTGATGATCCTTCCCGCCTCGAGGAACAGATGTCTAACGACTTAGTGCACAGAGAGTTATTTCATTTTTCTGCCTCTGAACCCACGATAGACCCTTTTCACGACAGACATTTTGACTCGTCAAAGCAGGTGTTCGTTTCATTTGGTGTCGAGGTATGGAGTCCTGGAACTGGCTCATCTGGAAGTCAAAATATCTGCCGTGCAAAGGGTCTATTGTAGCCTTTATTTGTGGCAGGGCTTGGCTTCGGTTCGCCTCCTCGTGTCAGCCAGTCACGTCCGCAGAATCGTGTTTCATGAGCTTGATCTTGCACCAGAGAGAAATTTGTCCCTTTATTTGCCCGTCATTAAATCGAGGAAATTGCTGCACCTGGGTTACTGGCCATTATATCTGCACTTTTGTAATTCTAATCATTTGCATGCCGTACTTTGGTTAACGCTGCACGCGCACAGGTGGCACAAAACGGCGCCTGCAGATGGTTGTCGGGCTCTGCATGGAAAAGACCGCTTCAACGGCGGACCGTCTACAAACGCAGGTGCGACCGGTCACATCAATAATAGCTGCGTTCCATTTAGGTGTGCCTGGTTTTGTGACAGGAACGGAGCCTTCATTAATGGCACTGGCAACACCTGGGACTTGAAGCCAGTGAACTTTACGTTGCATGACTGTCCAGTACAGCGCGTCTAACCCTAAAAGTTAGTCACACCTGTAGCTCCTTTTTCCATACATCCATACGTTATACCTTTTTCATGCAGCGTCCCTTTGCACGGAGGCTCCGTACGTCTTCTCTAAAAACTCACGGAAAAACTCACCGTCTCTGTGAATTTACATGACGCAAGAAGCTTTATTTTGATGCTTGTTTTTGCCGTCTTGATCATAGTGAATGTTTAATGCGCTCTTATTTATTCCCATAAATTCCCTGATTCTCTGTGTGTGTGAGAGACTGCACCCATACATTTGCTTGTGTGAACTAGCAGCAGTGGCAGTCTGGGCTTGGAGATAGGGTTGAGAGAGATGCAGTAACATTTATTTTAGAGGTGCACACTGTTTCTTCCAGCCCTGCATAGAGAGAGGGAGGGAGTAGGGGTGGATGTAGAGAGATTAAATTCAGGATAGCATAAACACAGACGTGCCTGTTAAACAACCCAACTGAATCAACAACCATGTGAAGAAGCACGCTCAGAAGTTCTCCTGTAACAAGCACAAGCATCAGTTTCATCTTTAGCTGAAATCAAACGCATGCTCGTCTCATTTCCTGCACTGTTTGGATGTGATGTTGTTTTCAGCTCTGTGTTCTGCTCAGGCACGCACACCTCGCGAGGTAAAGCGACTAGATTAAAGCGCTGTCAGTCTTAGTAGCCCATTGGTCGACCTGTAGCAGCAGCTTAAAGAAATATTCTTCGACATTTTCACCCTCACCCTGACCAGCTGCTGTAATATCAAAGTGAGTCAATCAAGTCTCAAGTATAGAAAGATTTATGATCTGCTCTACGTGGTTGGTCTTCCAGTAAAGCTGCTTATCTGACACCAAATCATGTGTTTTACATGCTGCTTTGAATAATAGGAACAGATACGATCTGTCCGTCTGTTTGTGTTGGTGCACTGTGTAAATATGTAAATATGACAGGAGACGTTTCCTTTTATGAGCTGGATTCAACAACAAACAACTATTTTAGTAAGTTTTTATTAAGCCGTCACCCACAGGTTTGCGAAGAGCCATTGTGGAGCTTGGCAGCGCTCCTGCCTGATCTAAAAACGGGTGAAGATGTGGAGCGTTGGTGGAGCAGAGGCATGCTAAATGAAGCCTGGGTGCTCAGACAAGCCATCTGTAACGACACCCACTTGCCAATCAAAGCGTCCACGCTCTTAATCCTGCATAACTTTAAGCCTTAATATAATGTGAACAGGTGAGTTGTATATAAATTCACCCTCAGTACAGTTGTCATGAACGGGGAAATTAGCTACAGAGACCAAAACTGTTTTTTGTACCAGGCTGTAAACATGTTTATTTCTGCTGTGAAACATGGGGACTTATGGAGACTGACTCACTTCTGGAGCCAGCCTCAAGTGGACGTTTGAGGAACTGCAGATTTAGGTGCTCCTGCATGGATTATAATCATGAAACCTGGACTTTTTTCCTCTAATCGTACCATAGGAATCTATAATTGTGGCATCTCTAAGCTCAATAGCAAGAAGTGACGCTGTTAAAACTACAACTCAGAATTGCTTTCATCTATTTTCGATACTGACTCGTCTGCAGCCAGCCTCTCGTGGACGTTTTTGGCCAGTGGTCGTCGACCCAAAGCAGGAGGGAGGATTTCATCCGTGAAGAGCTGATCATTCTTTGCCGTCACAGTGTGACAGATGGCCGCTAAAACCAATCTGATGAATCTGAATGACTTTTTCATAGATTCATTTTTAATGTTCAGACATCTGATTCACCTTCAAAGTGATTTTTTTTTTTTTGTGAAGTTTGCTCTAACGCTGTGTGAAAAATCAATCGTGGCCCGCGGAGCGCTTCCAATCATCCTCAGAGCGAGCGTCTCCCTTCTGTCTCTCTTCTTCTTCTTCTTCTGTTTTCTACATCATTATTACTGCTTCTGTTAACGTCACATCACTGCTTCACACATCGGCGTGTGCGTATGTTTTCAACATGACGACATATGAAATATTTTCCACCGTCTTATCGACGTCCCTTTTTTTTGCCACCGGGCTGTTCTTCTTCTCTCCGTCTTTATCTTCCTCTCATTGAGATGGCAGCGAGTGAAGCAGTCAAGCATCATCTGCACTTCAACACACACACACACTGGGGATGCTGCTTTGGCAGGCAGTGTGTGTGTGTGTGTGTGTGTGTGTGTGTGTGTGTGTGTGTGTGTGTGTGTGTGTGTGTGTGTGTGTGTGTGTGGTCTAAATGCTGGTCTGATGCCCTTATCTGCCCAACAACCATATTGTCACCTAACAGCCCTCTTTCTTTCCCACACACACACACACACACACACACACACACACACCTCTGTTACAAGCATGTTAGTCCCAAGTGTTTCCCCTGAGACGAGCTTTGGTTTCAGCTTCACTAACACCACAGCAGCCTCTGGGGGAACCCTCACACACACACACACACACACACACACACACACACACACACACACACACACCTCCCTCACCCTCTTGTTTCACACACATTCTCTCAGTTACAGATTAAGATTAAGACACCTCGGAGCAAACGGGGTCATTACCCCCAGATCTTTGCACACCAGTTAATGATTTACCATCATGGCTTTGTGTGTGTGTGTGTGTGTGTACACACACTGAATCAATGCCAGCATTTCATCTTAGGGGACCTTGCTTGGACGTTCATCGGCGCTCATCTCTGGTAACATACCACGACGTTTGACTTCATGTCAGTGAAACGCTGTTTGTCACGCTGCGCATTCAGCAGCTGTCAGACTTGGAAGGAGCTCGCAGAGCTCTGCTTTGTTTTGTGGGAAACTTCTTGTACATTTGAGAAGGTGTCCTAAATTTCAAGTTCCAGGCGTCAGTGTCGTTTTTGTTTTTGTTTTTAAAGGTGCAGTGTGTCAGATTTATGGAACCTAATATGCATAACTGGTTTCTTCAGTCTCCGTTTTGCCCGCCAGACTTTGTTAACTTTCTCAGATTCTGTCACTTTTCTGGTTTATGTGCTTCTAAATATGTAAATATGTACGTAGTTAACTTGGCTCTTCTTTCCTTTCATTTCCTGCAGAAATTGGATGCAGGGTGCTGAAATGCCTGATGCAAAAATGTGAAATGAGCTGAAAACACAAGTAAAAAAAAAACATCAAAGTTGAACTGTAAGAATTCAAAAACTGAAAAAGATTTAAAAAAGTTGAATTCAAGTTTAATAGTACAAAGTCTTTGGCACAGTTTAAAGTTAGAATGAAGTCTGCAGCTTAACGTATGCAGAAGAAGTGAAGGTTTGTAGAAAGTGTTGAAGGTTGTGCCATTCATTTGAATATTTAAAAAAATATGAATGAGTAAAATAAGAGCACGGCCGGACGCTTTCACAGCTTCAGACTCTGTCGTTCCTCCTTCGTGCTCGGACTGAGACGGGATCAGCAGCACAAGATGCAGCTGTGTTATTTTTGTTTTTTGAGACACTCAACAGTGAAGTTGTTTAAATATTTTGATGATGATGCGGAGCGGCTAAAGTCTCCCTCAGATGTTCCATTAGTTTGAGATCTGAGTCTGTCTTTATTGAACTGCTTAAAGTGAAGCAGGAGGAAGATGAAAGTGCGAATCCTTCACTTTTATTCCAACTCACACACTTCAGAATAAACTATGTGTATCAAATGTCTTTTCAATTAAAAATGCTCTTAAATGTAAGAGGTCTCTGAAGTCACAATACGTCATGTGAAGATTTCAGAGCTCAGAGCTGCTGTTGGCTCTAAATACACATAAATACATTTTCCTCTTTTCCCCGTTATCGTCTTTGTTCCGTGATGGACCGTGCTCGTCGGCGGCAGCAGCAGAATTTTCTCCATGCTCCACTTTTGCTTTATCTTTGTTTCCATTTCTTCAGTTTCCTTTTATTACAGCCGTATTTATGTATTAATAAAGAACCGTATTGTTAATGCTGCATGTAGACAAATAATAATTGAGTCTTTAGCGGTGGCAGTGTACCTCTCAGAAGTTTGATAAAAGGCCTTTGTGACTGAAGGACGTAGTGAAGCACTCACATCGCTTTTATAACTCAGTTCATCTTCCCACTGTCATTGGTTTAGTTTGGTTTCTTCTCTTTCGCTGTTTCTCTGCAACAAGTGGCCGAGTCTGAGCATACAGGGAGACACCAACCTGTCTGAAGGCTGTCGGTTTCTTTATGAGTTTGAAGTAGACAGTGAGTGAGTTTAATATTGTAGATACAGAGCTACACTGTAAAAAAACCCAAACACAAATCCTGAAATGTAATTTTTTTGGGCAGAAAATCACATTTTACAGTAATTTTCTAGGTTATTTTTTTATTTTTATGCCTAAATATGTAAAATTACTGATATTATGCCAATAATTATAAAAATAATAATGTTATTTCTCTTTCTTGTACAAAGGAATTATATAAAAATCTTGTAAAATGACCAAAAAAAATTTTCTTTTAAATTTTAAGGTAAATATCACTTAATTTATAAAAAAAATATAGATTTTCTCTGCAAAACCTTGACTGCAAATGTCAAAAAATAACGGTTTTTAGACATGATTTTACATAAACGACGTGTTTTTGTGTCGTCGCTCAGATGTCTTTATCGATTTCAGTCACGTGTTTTTGTGTCGTCGCTCAGATGTCTTTATCGATTTCAGTCATAGGGGATCAAACAGTGGTGTGTTTTGATGTTGAAGTTGAGGTTTTCTGACTTTCTGGCCTGCGTGTTTCTTTTTTAAAATCAGTTTTTGTTCCTCTCTGATGTTCAGACACTTCTTTGGAAAGAACAAATTTTAATCTGCATGTTGAGGTTTTTATCCCCTGCTGCTACGTGTTAGCCTGTTGCTGCTGACAGGAAACCGTTGTAGGTGTGTGTGTGCTTAAGATCCTCATGTTAGATTGGACTTGTTGGTGCCCCAGAAAGCCGTTGCACCTTAAACACAGAGCCAATTAGCACGGAGCTATTGTGCGTCTGAAATAGCTTCAGCGACCGGGTCCTAATAACAGCAGTCAGCCTCGAAAATCCTGAGCGGTTAATCCAATTAGAGTAAACACGTAGGGATCCTGAGCATTAAATCCAATAACAGTTAACGCACAGGAATGTGTAGTAGTGAGAGCTACACATTTACATACTGAATTAGAGAACTGCACCTAATAATTATTCATTCTGGAAACACTAGCCCGCTTCCAGACTTCTAAATTTCCATCCATATCTCAGATTTTGAGAGATTCGTTGCTAATAAGTCTTAGCCACAGACTGTGTAAGATTTGGACGTCACCTGCAATGGCACACACCTGTCAATCAAAGTGCCCAGTGTTAATCCTGCATAACTTTAAGCCTTAATATAATGTGAACAGGTGAGTTGTATATAAATTCACCCTCAGTACAGTTGTCATGAACGGGGAAATTAGCTACAGAGACCAAAACTGTTTTTTGTACCAGGCTGTAAACATGTTTATTTCTGCTGTGAAACATGGGGACTTATGGAGACTGACTCACTTCTGGAGCCAGGCTCAAGTGGACGTTAGAGGAACTGCAGTTTTTGGCATTTGAAGCTTTGGCTTCACTTAACGGCACAAAGGTTTCCGCTTGGTCTTAAAATCCCGTTCTGCTTGTTTTTCCTCACGTCTTCATCTTCTCGTCACGACTGTCGCTGTTAGTCAACATTATATAAGCCGGCCCTACTACCTACCTGTTAACCTGTTAACCTACCTGTTAACCGTCTTTCTCTAGTTCAGATGAGGAGGCAGTTTATCTTGACTCAAGCAAAGCTCCGTCCTTTCTGTCCATCATAGGAGTCCCACTATCTTTGCAAGTCGCAGGAATTTTTCTATTTCGTGCGACAGAAATCTCATCAACGCTTTCATTCTGCCGTTGTGTATCACTGCAGCACACCTTCTCACAGCTTCATTAGCAGTAACTGCCGGTGTCTGTAAACTTAAATGGCTCCATTCTAACTGTGCAACAGCCTGAAGGCGACGTGGCTGCTTGAAACGAGACGTCGCTTACAGCTTCCCCTGCAGAAAACAAGCTAAACAGGTAAATTCACTCTGACTGATCGCAGGTGGCAACATCGGGCTGCTCTTTAAATGCAGAATATAAACACAAATTATAAAGTGCATGTTTAAAATGACCGTATGTTTATGTGTATAAAGACCTTTCACACTCACACACAGGCAGGTTCATCGAGTCCTCGAGCAGCTGCGCTGAGGTTGACATGACTGACATTCCACCAGCGCTGTTGAAACTGGAAGGACCACGTCGTTTGGCGACATCAGGGAATTTCATTTAAACAACATTGTAATTACAATTTTTAAACCAATGAAAACAGCTGTTTTTAACACTTACGTAACAGCGTTTTCTCGTCGTTTGCACAGACTCTGAATCGGCTTTCGACTTCCTCTCATGTCGAGCGTTCGAGCACATATCTGTACCGTGACGTGCATATAGGAGCGGTAATTAGCAGGCTCGCTAGCTTTAATTAGTGGGTTTAAATGGAGGAAAGCTATCAGCTAGCTGTCCTTTTGATGTGTGTGTGGGAGACGTTATGCAAATGAAGTGGCTTTTGTTCTGTGTTTTTTGTGTGTGCATGTTTAAAGCAAGGGCATGGAGCAGCGTTTCAGATGTCACCAGTTATCCACCTGTCTGAGAGGGTTCAACCAAAGCTAAAGCAACTCAAGTGTCTTTGAACAACAGCGAGGAGATGCAGGTGGATGAGGAGAGGTAGCTGTGCTAATTACCCCTCCTCTCCCTCTCTGTCGTGCATGGTATGGCATATTCCCTTATGTGTTGCAATCTAATAACCAGTTGTTCTGGAAAAACATGAAATCAGAGTCTATTCATGCAGCCGGCTCTCCAGCTCGCACGATATAACCTGCTGAAGACCATTTTTTGATTGAAGCGTTGTCAGTCGTGCTCACAATGTGAATAAAAGAGTAAACTCCCGGGAGAATCGCGGCGACGCGCGGGCATTTATTCCTCTTTTCTAGCGTTCAGGGTTTGTTATTCAGCACCTGCACGGCTCCTGTGGTCGCGTCTTCTGTGCTGTTTTTTAAAAGTGCTTTGAATTGATATCTTTTTCCTTTGTGCCTCCTGCAGAAATATTCGCTGCCGCTTCTTGACATCTTTATCAGTTTGTCCTGGCATTTAAAGTGCTGTCAGGATTGTTCACTGTACAATTTCAGTTAAAGTGCATCTGAAGTATGTCCTCCTTTACGCTGTATTGTTATATAAAGAGAGCGATTGTTGCTTGCAGACGCCTACTGGTGGTTTTTGGTGCGCACGACAACTATAAAAACAGTTATCGTCAAAAATTTAACAAAGATCAACACTGATTATTGTTAATATCATTTATGGAGCAAAAATACCTCACATTTTCAACTTCACAGCTTCCTTTGTGTTAGATTAAGTTGCTTTTCTCCTTTTTTCTATAATTATATATTGAATTTTTGCGGCTTTGGATTATTGAAAGTACAAAATAAGCAATTTAAAGACGCTGTCTTGGCTCTAAGAAGCATTTTTCTAACATTTTATACACTAGATTATAAATCGAAAAAAAAGGAGAAACAGATTAATTGATGACGAAAACGGTTTGTAGTTGTAGTTAACAGCACCACCATGGAGCATAGAGATGCCACGATTATAAACAACAAGCCTTAAAACTGCAGTTCCTCTTGTCGTCCACATGAGGCTGGCTCCAGAAGTGAGTCAGTCTCCATAAGTCCCCATGTTCAAATGTCACAACTTCACAGCAGAAATAAACATGTTTACAGCCTGGTACAAAAAACAGTTTTGGTCTCTGTAGCTAATTTCCCCGTTCATGACAACTGTACTGAGGGTGAATTTATATACAGCTCACCTGTTCACATTATATTAAGGCTTAAAGTTATGCAGGATTAAGAGCGTGGACGCTTTGATTGACAGGTAGGTGTCGTTACAGACGTCTTTGCAGATTTTTTAGATTAGCTGGCCGGCAGAAGAAGCCACGATGTTTTGAGCATTAAACTTTAGAGCTGTGCTTTGTTTTTCACTGTTACTTCATTGTTTTAAATGACAGAAACACTCGGTGTTGTTGTTGATGTTTGAAACTGCAGTTAGTAATAGTGAACTCGGTCAATCGCTGCGTCCCTCGGGCAAAAAAAGAAACCAAAGTGTACGTCCTCCTCTGGATGGTAGTTGTAATATAGTGCAGCCTTTTACCGTGTGGGTATTAAAGCACTCATTCATATTTTATTGAACCTCACTTCAGCTCCTCCTGCTTGTGTACATCCAAGTCGTAAACGACTACACACTAACTGAGCGACGCGCTGACCTGCCGAGCTCGCGTGTGCCTGCTCGTCAACTCATCACAGTTAGTCGTCGTTATTCTCCTCGCTGCGTAACAGTGAGTCAGCAGCAGTCAGAGAGTAAAACACATGCAAACTACTACTACACACACGCGTTTATACACTTGCAACAGGATAGGGGTCCTCGGGTTGTTGTACAGTAATGTGATCCCCTGGGAGACATCAGCTCAGGCTGTGCATCGGCTTCATATATCTGTCTGGTGTGTGCTACATTCAGGTGCACAGAGCTGGCATTGTGGTGCATGTAGCAGGTATTCACCCCGTATACAGAATGCTATAGGTAGGTAACAAAAGAGAGGACCCCTATGTGTGCACAGACTCTTGGTTTTAGTGAGTCTAATCCAGGTGCAGGTTTCAGAAAGCCCGGGGACGGTGAGCTCGGAGCTGGAGCCACGTCTGAGACCCAAACGAGTGTCTGGGTGTTAGATTGGAAACTTAGTGTTCACGCTGCTATCGAGCCTCCAGCCAGCACCAGATTAAAATAAGATGAAACTCCAACCATTCCTGCTGGGTGCAGTGGGCGGGCTTCAGCAGCAGATAATGGGGCTCGGCACAGGCAAATGTTCCCTTTTTTTTTCCACGGGGAACCGAGAGATGTTTGGGTTTAGTTTTTTTTAGCAGGGGTGAGACAATCAATCTGCCGACTATCATAATTAGCTGACAGGCGCTTTGAATGGGTCGTTTGCCACCTGATGCACAGAATAACATCATTAAGTCGACCCCTGTTTCTCTGAGTGACTCAGGCTGTGCAGCTGCTTTGCTGCTGAATAAAAAAAATACTAATAGGCAAACAAACAATTTAAGGTGGTGTGTTTTCTTAGTGTCTGTTCAGAACATGTTGACAGATGTCGAGCTTAAATTGTGAGAATTTGTCGTTTGACATCTTGCCCACGAGTTTCTGTTCAGTCCATCAACTCCTCTTTAATTTGTAGCTGCTTCAGAGGAGGTGAATGGAGTTGTATCATTTATCTGATGGATAACAGTGACGGGTGGATTCAAGAGCTGCCATGAGTTGAATTTATATAGATCACTCTTAACTCCGGGATAAATATTGTGAAGAATACTGATGGAGATTGATGATTGTCTCCGATTCTTTGCTGACTGATGGCGAAACCACGCTGCGCAAGCAAGATGGATCCGACTTCAAACCCCTACCGGGCTGTTGCAGAAGCATTATGCCCGCCAGATTTTGTTAACGTCATTTTTCTGCTTTATGTGCTTCTAAATATGTAAATATTCTACGTGGTTAAATAGTTTTAAGATCTGCACAGGGTGTTTTATTTTGAAAACCAACCAGATTCTCTATGGTGTTCCTGTGTCTGACTTCCTTTCAGCTCGAGCTGCTCTGTGCAGATGAACACGGTTTGAAACGTTGACTGTTACTGTACCAACAGTGATGACTCAGCAGCACATCATCAATTAACTGATCAGTTGATTGACAAAAATATATAAATAAATTACTGGTTAAGTGATTTATTTTAGGTGAAAGCTCGCGTTTCAAATATGAACAGTTGCTCAATTTCTTTGTCTTAAATGATATTAAACTGAATAATTTAAAGTTTTGGACTGTTGGTCAGTGAAAACAAGAAATTAAAGTATGTCAGCTTCTGCTTTAGGAAAATGTGGTGCTGGTTTTTATTGCACGTTTAAAAATATTAAATGATTCATTGATTGATCCAGAAAATCATCGTAGTACAGAAACAGTTTCTATGACTCGTTTGTCCCCATGAAGACTTTATCACAGTACCTTAGAAAATAAAGGGATCCTCATTAAAATGTGTGTTTATTAAAAAAAAATACACTTACAGACAAATCTGTCACGATAATATGACTCTCAAATATCAGCCTTGAAAATCCAGTTTTCTTCAGGCTCTAAACAAACCTTCCATTGTATGAAGATGACTTAATTCTCCTGATGATTGTCCTCTTTAACACTCCTCATTTGTCATCCTCTCTCCTCTCCTTCCTCCTTCCTCCTCCTCCTCCTCCTCCTCCTCCTCCTCCTCCTCCTCCTCTTCCTCCCTGTCCAGATGATGAAACATGCGTGGGACAGCTACAGCTGGGCCTGGGGTTCCAATGAGCTTAGGCCGTCTCCAAGCAAGGCCACTCCAGCAATCTATTTGGTGAGTGTGAAACCACACACACACACACACACACACACACACAACACACACACACACACACCAACAACCCAACCACACACACACACACACACACACACACACACACACAGAAACACACACGATTGATCTGTCGTCCCTGCCACCGGCGGCCTTGGCCTTTAGATTAGCAGCCAAATTGGCCGTCAGTTTGAGCCATCCGTCTACGGAAGCCTCTAAATGTCAACTTCATCATGTATTTATATTCTGTTTGCGCCACTCGCCAGTTGTTTGGCGTCCGCGCTGCTGATGAGCGTCATCTCATCCTTCCGTTTCACATGTTATTTCTCCCTGATGAATCTTCAATTCTCCGTCTGTCACACACACACACACACACAGCACGCTGCTCGATGACCGCGGGGCTTCGTTGGTAAATATAACGTGGTTGTGTTTGTTGCGTGCAGCAGAAGCCAAATTAAACTGGGATAATGTTTCTGTTTTAAGTCTCCGCGTTTTTATTCGGCTCCGAGATCGTTGGCTTCAAAGCAGGACTCCGCCAACGTGAATCTAAAGCGACGAGGATCCCACGGATCTGTTATGACAGCACACGTGCCAACACAACTCATTAAAACTCCAATGCCACGATCACATTTAATCCGTGTTTGGTTTTCTTCTCATTGTGTGAAGAGATAAAGTCACCAGGGACCTGATGTTTCTCTGGCTCTGCAGAGGAGGTGACACGATACAATAAAAGAAACGCTTCGTGTTTACGGAGGCCGCGTTCCAGCCGTGTATTTGCAGGTGCTTGGTGTGTACGCTGAGTGTTTGTACACATAATGAATACTGTAATTTATTCTGACTGATTGGATTAATAAGAACGGGAATTGGATTTTTAATTTCTTAAGATCTCTCTCTCTCTCTTTCTCTCTCTCTCTTGACCTAATTAAAATCTCGGTGAGAATATTTGTTTGGATACCTTCAGCTCCAGGTGTGCATGTTTGTGTATCAGTGGGTGGTGTGTGTGTGACAGTTTAGAGCGATCTCCTGAGAGATGTGTGTGAAAGGGTTAGCTGTGTCTGCTCTGCTGATAAGACCGATCCCTTGATGCCAAATACTCACTTTATCTGGTTTCAAGTTTCCCGTCTCACCCTCTTATGTCAAGGTGCAACTATTCATGTTAGATTCTTCTTAACAATATATTTCCATCAAGATAACTTCAGGAAAACAGACAATTAATAAAGGGATTAACGTGAACAGCTGAGTGGGAGGACGTAGAAAAATGGGAATACTGTTTAAACTTAATGAAATTGATTATTTTTAGCCTGCAGGCAGCAGAAAAAAGCTGTAAACACATCACTTACACCATTAAAGTTAACTTGTTAGCAAAGAGTAACCTGTTTACACATCCAGCTTTTTTTTCCAGATTTTATTTGAGGTAATTCTCCCTACATGAGGTTTTTCAGTGCAGACCGCTTCCCGCTGTGGCTGACACCTGGGTTGAGGAGAGTGGTGAGAGTTGTGGGCAAAAAAAAAACCCCAAAACAATGACCTGAAAGAGGCTAAAATGTCATTCAGAGCTGAGCAATACTCTGTGTGTGTATCTGAACCACAAACAACCCATTTCACAGCACACATACTAATCCCATTCATAAATGATTCATTACAAAATAGATTAACGCCGCTTTAAAGAACATTTCAGTAAATTATCCTTTAGTGATTTTATTTTATTTATTCATTTTAAACCAAAGGGACACACTGAAATATAAAGAGACATGTGAACCACCACACCACTTACCTGTGTTCACTTTAGCATGCATTGTGTAATTAGCAGGGTTGAGGGGCGGTCGGTAGCGTAGTGGGTTAAGCGGCCGCCCCGTGTGTAGAGGCTATAGTCCTCGCTGCAGCTGGCCCCGGTTCGAATCCCGCATCGGACGGCTAATTTACTGCGTGTCACTCCCCCTCTCTCTGCCCCCTGCTTCCTGTCTATCTTCAGCTGTACTATCACTAAATGCATAAAAAGCCAAAAAAAAAAATCTTTAAACATTAGTAGTGTTGAGTAAGCACTGCTAAAATGAGTATCTGGTATGGATAATGAACTTTTTACAAGCAAAATGTGTCATATCCATTCAATAAAACAACAAATAGAACAACTTTTATGAGAGAACTTGTTCTGGAAACAGTTTTCTTACTATTATAATCAAATACATTCCTCGGTAGGTAGGTAGGTAGGTAGGTAGGTAGGTAGGTAGGTAGGTAGGTAGGTAGGTAGGTAGGTAGGTAGATGGTGATAAAGCTATACTATATATATCACTAAATTAGACTGTACAAGATGATTGACAGTCACAGCATTGTACAGAGGTAGTGAAAACTGAATCACGACTGTGTATGAAGCTGTTTTCCTCTCTGAAGCTTCGTTTCTGAGGCTGTGAGTAGTTTTCTAATAAATATAGCAACTTCTGATCACTCCATGTCAATTTCAGGCTCCAATTAACATCTTCTGGTCAATCCCGCCCACATCAGGATATAAATAATTCAGCTGACTGAACAGATACAGATGAAGATAATGATGTACTCGCTCATCGCTAGTAATTAGATCGCTGAAGCTGACCTCCACGGCCTGCGATTGGCCGTGACTGACGGAGTTTTCTTTCTGATTATAGTGATCCTACGTGAGTCCTTCCTGCAGGTATCTTCACTGCATAAAAACACAAAGAGCAGACTTCATGAGTTATTTTTGAACATCAAACCTCGGGAGGTGTTGCATCATTAGAAGAACAGAGTTTGCACGATTTGTGTCAAGGTACTCGAGCTGAGCTGTTGATTTTGTTCTGTTGCTGCGTCTGTTTCTGTAAAACTATCAAATAACGGCGGTGACAGGATGACAGCACTCGGAGCGTAAATATGTATGTAGGGAGTTACAAGTGAAACATGAAGCCGCACGCTTAGGTCAAGCCTGTTTTGTTCAATTTAAGCGCTGAGATGACTCTTCAGATCCAGAGAGACGATTTGAAGCTTCATCTGTCAATAAAAGGATTGTCAGACCACTGGGGATATATTTTTTGGTATATTTATGGAAATATTCTGAAGACGGGATGACTTTGCTGTCAGTCTGCATCTTAGTGTCTCAGTTTTCAGCTCGTGGAGTTAAAAGTCTGATTGAAACACATCCAGTAACTCAGTCACACGTAACAGACTTCGCCTTCGGGAACATGCCAAAACCTCGACTAAGTCTATTCTGTTACACAGCGCTGAAAGATTTACAGGCTCGTTTTTAATGATTGCCTTCTTATGTTTAATGAGGAAATTCAATCAGCTTTGTGTGAATTCCATGCACTGTTTCATTACCGGAATTTGTCATACGTAAACGCAGGACGAGAGGAGAGGAAAGCAACTGTGGGAATACTAATTGTTAGATTAGTCTCTGCGTTAGTCTTTCTCTATGTTTCTCTCTCTCTTTCCATCCTTCATGTCTGAACTCTAGAAAAGTAAATAGGTTTTAGTTGACTGCTCCAGCAGACCCACTTCCATCAGTAAATAAGACAGCTTCGCCTCAGGGCCTTGTCACAGCTGTTTCCAAGTCCTATAGAACAAGATGTATGACGATAATATTAGCCTGACGCCACTTTCCGTACCTGAGGCTATTTCCACCGATACGCAGTAACTTTAAGATTGCTGCTTCGAACCAGCCTGGAGAATCGGAAAATTAAAAACTTTTCCAGCTGTTGTAAGAAGGTTCACAATGCACTTTCCAAATAATAAATCAAACGAACATGATACATATTATTGCAAAAACTCTGTCAAACTTTGTAAAAAGTTTGAGAACCACTTCACTCATGTTCCCCTTCAGAAGCCCAAAATAAACTCATTAAAATTACAGTGGAAATAAGCAACATATTCAGTTTCAGGAGAGTTAAATGTATCTGCTATGTTCTTATCTATTTTATTTAGCTGTTCCTCGACACTCTGGCTTTGAAATTGCAACTTTAGGTTACAAATATGCTTCTTTTTAAGATCTCCAAGCTTGAACTCATGATTATTTTGATAACTGGTTAAGCTGATGGTCAGTTAATCAATGTATTCAGTCACGAGAATGTCAGAAAAATGTCCATCAGAGTCATCTAAAGCTCAAGTCAAAACCTTCATAGAGTTCAAAACTTAAAGATGTTCAGTTCTCATCTCCAGAACAAGTTTCAGCTCTAAAAAAAAACTCTTCAATCATAGTTTGTACTTCACTGTGTTGGATTCTTCAGAAATATAAAGTTTTGACAACTTGACAGATGAGGACTCAGATTCTTAAGATGTAAAAACAGGTTGACTGGTCTGAGAACAGTTTTTAAAGGAGTAAAAGATTAAACACACATCTGCTCCTTCTAGAGCTGTTAAATAGAAGAAGGCTGCAGACTGGGTGGGTCCTTTTTGTGGAGGGAGGTTGAATCTGTCCCCTCTGTGGTCTTTTCCCTGAAGAAGGACAAGTCTTCGCCCTCAGACGCCAGCTGTGCTGTCAGCTGTTTGCCTTTTTTTTCGTGTTCTTGGCTGCACATTGCACCAATTTAGGTTTTTATGCACTGTAATGTTTACTGTATTTTTGGGTTTGTAGTAAATATTTTACAACATTTTTCAGCCACTAAATACTTGAAGACACTTAGCGCTCGACTTTTAACTGACAAACATTACCAGAAAACGCTCTTCATGTCAGCCCCTCAGATGCTAAATTTATGGACCATTTATGGAAATGCAAGAAAAACTCAACAAGAGAAGAAACCCTAGAGTTTTCCTTGCATTTCCTTTTAAATATGGCTGCAAACAGTGATTATTTTCTTAATTTTTCTATTCATTAAATGTCAGTGAAACAGTGAAAAGTTTCATAATGTAGCATCTTCAAATTGCCTGTCACAACTCAAAACATTTGAGCATTCACGCACATATTTCAGTCAGTCAGCTTGTCGATAGAGTACTTCTGCTTCTTTCATTCACCATGGACAAAATATTCATAAAACTCGTATCCATGCACCCAAGCACGTCAGTGCCGATGATGAAAATCCTGAATTCTTTCCCAGGGTGGGAATTTACCAGCAGAAATAGATCTTACCAAAATGTTGGCAGGCGGCTATGTTTATCTTCTCAACCAACTACTTTGGCAGACGACCAATGGTTTTGGCTCTTTTATCAAACCGTATTACAAAATGTGTTTTTTCCAACCCAAACATTTAAATAGCAAAGAGATGGTGGTGATACAGTCTGGGGCTAATCTTGTATTATTCACAGTTCACAGTACGTGTTTAAGAGCTCTGCCCATTCATGTAGCTGTGTGCTCAAGATGTGGAGTGCTGTACTTAAGTAAACTTAGCGTTGGACACGTTGTTTAGAAGGTCAAGATGCTTGATTAAGTGACTCTGGATGTGTTGCAATAGCAAATGAGAGCAAACAAAAACTGAAGGAAAAGTTCAGTTCATTTCAGTTGAGTAGAGCAGCTGATCACACCTTGAAGTGGCTCAGCTGCTGCAGCAGAAGCAACAATAAAACAATAAAAAAAAATGCCATAGGGATCTTTTTCTTATTGCTTTTTGTTATGGTTATTGTTGTGGTTGAAATTACCTCATTTACAGATTTGGATGATCAGTTCAAAGGCCCTGAAAACGAATGTTCTCAATCGTTTTACAGCTAACGTTGTTGGCCCACATGAACGCAGTGTTTGATACCAAAGTCTGAACAGTTTTTGGTGATTTCACATGAGAGAATTCTGCAGTTTTTCTTGCTTTCCTTACTGGTTCAAAGGAGGACTTGTGGGGAAAAAGGGGATGTCAGATACTTGCCCACCAATCTGAGCACATGTGATGACAGCAGACTTATTCAAAGATAAGCTGAATTTTCGAACTCTTAGTAACTCTTTGTAACAGCAAAGGATGTTGATTGTTGCTTATTTAGGTTGGAATATTTCATGTTATAAAGACAGTGGAAACAAAGTTGTAACATATTTTGACATAAGTTTGTCACGGTGAGCGTCTTGGTTTGGACCCCGACCTTCAAACCTTTCTGCGTGGAGTTTGCATGTTCTCCCCGTGTCTGCGTGGGTTCTCCGGCTTCCTCCCACAGTCCAAAGACATGCAGGTTAATCGGTGACTCTAAAACAGTTTGTCATTTGTTTTATTAAACTGGTGAATCTTCCTGGGTTACTTCCTGCCATTTGGGTGTACAAGGGCACACCCTTGTGCTGAAGACCCTGAAGCTCGCCCAAAGCCAGCTGGGGATAGGCTCACAACTTATATGATGAACTCAAAAAGAGAGTTGATAAGTGTCATCCAGCTTCAGTATTGGCGACCAAGTATGAACTACTTTTAAATCAAACTGACATTCAAAAACCTAACAGCGTAGACGAGATTAAAATGAAGTGGCATATTGCGATAATTGAATTGCACATTGATTGGGTAACTGAAGGGCAGCCTGATTGCTGCTTCATCCAAAGTCTGGAACAGCTTTTAATCAGGGTGCAACAGTTTCAGTCACAAAGAATATTTCACCCTGAACGTTGAGCGTTCGCCTTCTTGTCGACACGGCCCTATAAATACAGTTTGTGCAGCTCACATATGATCTGTCTAGTTAAGTCGAGGCTCACTGGTAGTTACATTTTAGATTCAATGTCAATAACATTGCACAGAGGTGATTGATTAATTTAATAAATGTGTGCAGTGTTTACTGTCTCAACGCCCTGTAACTATACGCTGCTTCTTGGCAGAAGTGTGTGATGAGGTAATGCTTGGATTTCATCCTCCTTGTCCTTATCTGCTTCCTTTGTTGCTTCTAATTATGGTTCAAGGACAGTATTAGTTTATAGTAAGGCAAGATTTAGGTACAACAGAACGTCTTCCCGTCCCCGGAGAGTCTGTAGATTCATTCATTTTTTGCTAAAATTAAATGTACCTAGAGGCGATGATGGCATCTATCTCTCCTGGCCTGTCGTTTCCAATCCCGCTTCCCATCTTTTAGCCCTCAACCCAGCTGTCTATAACAAGCACACTGCTATTGAGACTCACCCACAAGAACAAGTACACATTGTCAAGGTACATCGCCCTGTTTCTGTTTTCAGAACGGGTCAAATCCTGTCTTGACTTTGTACTTTGCTGACAGTCACATACTATTCTTTTGTGGCTTCAAGGAGAAACCATAACCTGCTGAATAGAAATGGTAGAAAAGAACCTGCTGGAAGTGAAAATGACAGATGAGTTTCTAAAATTCCTCTTTTCTAATTGTAAGATTTTATATTTGAGGAATATATCTTGCACAGGAGTCCTAAAACTGTTCAAGTCTAACGTTAGCTGTCCTTATGAACTCCTGTCAGAACCACTGAGGGCTTTTTCCCACCCAGATCTCCCAGACCAGTAAATGTTAAATGTCCCCTGGAAGATGAATTATCACCTTGTTAAGTTCTCCACATCATCAGGAGGCCATTTGGAGCTCACTGCCAGTAAATTGTCAACCCAGCCTTAAGCTGTACCCTGACTTCTGTTGGACATTATAGAATTTAATTTAATCTCAAACCTATTATAAGACAATGAGCCAGAGGTAGAGTTTGTACCCAGGTTTCCTCATGGAGTCCAGTTGACACTGGCAATTGAAGGAAAGTTCTCTAACACAGTCCTCTAAGAACATGCAGGAGACTGTTGTCTAAATCAATGAACGCATTACTCCAAATGTCATGGATAATCTGGCTCTCACCCTCTTTAGCTTATTGCAGGTACAGATTCTTTTCTCCTCAACTCTCTGGAAAGATTTCTCACACTGCAACGAACAGAATTTGTATTTGGATAATTTGGATTAACATGTTAAATTAGTTTCTTTTTGAGAAGTTTGATTTTCCTCTCTCTACCCAAAGTCCACAGCAAAAGAAAGCCATGATGGATCAAGTGTGATTGTGAAATTCAAGGTTCATTTATTCTTCACTGCACAACACAAGTTCTGCTACACACAAAACAAAAACAAACTTTCTTTCTGTGGTGAAATGTGAAGGATCACATGGAAGTATCGTTTGACTGAAGAAATACTACTTGGTACTGATACCCAGCCCTAATGCGTATGACTCATAGGTTCAATGTGTGTTATGTAACAAGTAATAGGATTACTATTTCAGTGAGTAATATGAGTCATTAATTCTGTTTTCCCCATCACTTAGCCAACATCCGACAGGACATATGCTCGATCTTGTCAGTGTCTGGTCTGGTTTTAGTTTGAAGAGGTCTATAGCCAGGACTGATGGCACGAATAAGTCCAGTTTCGAAATTCTCAGAAATATTCCCAAGAACATGACCTCAACGGTAGAATTTCTGTTCAGAGTCAGCTTAATGTGGTTAGTGCATCCTCTCTTGTTCGGGCATGTCAACTCCAAAAAGGAAAGCACCATCATACAGGCTTTTCTTGTCTCTAGATTTTACCGTACTGTAGTTTCTCCAATGTATCCGTCTGTGGCGTTTCCTGTCTGTGTGGTTTCCTGACTGTTCCTCTTTAATTGACACTGTTGACAAGTCACTGGTTGTGCGTCAGAAAAACAGCCAAACAAGTTAAAGGTTAAAACGTAGGCTTTGTTTGCCCGGGCTTGCCTCTCATTCTAGCCGAGCGCCAGAACTGGAAGGCACTCATGTGTTCACCCAACCAAAAAAACTCCCCGTGGGGTTTGTGTGTACTTTGTGTGTGTTTCTGCTGTCTAAAATAAACACATTTGACTGGGCCACAGCACATTAAAGGTCACTACTGATGTCTCCTGTTGCAGTCAAAAGGAGAAAAAAGGCAGAATTTTTAGGTTGTTTGCCATCGAGCTCAGTGTGACCTGGACTGAGTTATGACAGAATGAGTGTATCTGTAAAACTGAGATGCCATCTGTCTTGTTGGTCTAAATTGTGGGCTGAGACTTTTAAATCAGACTACTGTGAAAATATATATCCTGCACATAACTTAGATATGCGATACAAGCCAAGGGATGACACATACTAGTTTACATAAACGTTAATCATAATATTAGAGCTAGACTGATAAATCTGTGCAGCTCATATATTGGCTTTTTCCAAATACTGTATATAAATATCAGGGTCCTCCAATAAATAACACAAAATGAAATAAGAAAGTAAACTACCTCCTCCACATTGGAGGACGTAGTTTAAAAACGTGGGAATGACTGCAGCCGCGTGGAAGCGGTTCAGTTACGGAAGATCAGATGTTTAACAAACCGTGGTAATACGTATGAAATATAAGAAGACTAAAAGGGGGCAATACAACAAGCAAAAACATCCCGAGGAGAGCGATAAATCCTGTGAGGAAAGCTCGACAGCTGTTGTTCTGAAAAATACTTTTCACATTGTCAAGAATATCTATCTATCTCAATCACAGAAACACCTTGAAATATCACAATGTTATTTAAGAGCCAGAAACAACGTTAAACAATGTTTCAGTGACGCAGTTTCATTGCCCTCAGACAGTTTATTCTTAAACTAATCAATCATAATCATAAAAATCAACAACTGAACAACTCCTCTCACCTCCTGCTTGAGACTCAGGAGGCCTTAAACAGCTCCTACAACAACAAACTGCCACAGGTCCTTCATTCCAACAGCTGTCAGACTCTTTAACACCAGCATGACTTCATGACTTTTTCTACAGATTTATAATTAATGAGTAATTTCTAATCAACCTTGTGTATACGAGCTGCTGTGATGTGTGACTTTCCCCGATGCGGGATCATTGAAGTCCATCTAATCCAATCCTATCTGTCACAACATAGTACCTGAGTCAGCACAGATAGCTTTTTTGGTTTCAGGCAGTAACAGTTTACAACACACTGGTATTTGGTAATTGGTGGGATTGCTGGAAGCAGTGGTAGATTATAGGGTTAAACCACCAACCCAGAGTTCCCAAGTTGGGTCCAGCCAAGGACTTTTGTTGTTCTTCCTCGTTTCCCGCGTTTCTCGACAGTCCCACATCGTAAAAAGGAAACGGATTATGCCGTTGTGTTGCACTGGGACAGTGATGCTTTTATCGTAACAGAAACTTGGTGGAAACTTGACATGGATGGTATGAAAAATCTGTGTATTTGTATTATTGGCTGCATTTACCATGGAGATTATCAGCTTGTGGTATAAAAATGGAATAAAAAATGGTGCAGCCAATTCTTAATCATTACACAATTCAGTCATCTTAAAAAAAGAAAATGACATACTGTTTGTGCTGCCCTGAGCTCCAGACTTGACCCTTTCGTATCTAATAGTCCATGATCTATGATGTATCGAGGTGGATTCATTAGATACGATGATAAATAATAATGCGCTCTGCACTTTAATGCATATTTTCCAGCCTTCTCCCCTCTGCTTCTTAGGATTAGTTGATTCACATTATACTCAGACAGCCTGTTAAGACTTTGGTTATTTGCAGGACAGCTGGATGGATCTGTAGCTACGGGCAATGTGAAGAAGCAAAAGGCCCGTGTCTCTCCTGAGACACTCGGGCTTTGCAGTGGAGGTTATCTGCTTGGCCCTGCCTGCAGTGCTTTAAAGGCCGTCAGCTGAATGAATGGCAGGCTTTGCCACAGATGCTGCCAGGTTTTTGTGATGGCCTCTCTTCTTTATGTTGTTTCTCCCCCTTCCTGTCTCCTGTGGCCTTTCCTCCGTGCCCGTCTTATCAATGGCTTTTCTGCTCCTTGTCCCTCGGAGTGATGCTGTATCACTTTACTTCAGCGACAACAGGAACCCCCAGACGGACTAAAAGCAGAGCCAAAGCCTTCTTTTATATATTACACTTGACCTTGAGGCGAGTAGTTCACCTGTGGGAGCTCAGCCTTTGTGTTTGCATGCATACAGGTACATTTTGTCACTTTTTAAATCCACTCTTGCACCCTACTATTTTATTACCGCTCCATCAAGAGGCTTTTGTCCATCAAACACACTTTGTTCTGTGAGTGTAGAGTTGGATTGAGTCCTTGAGTCCAAGCTTTCTGCCAGAAACTGATTTGAGTTGTTGGTTTAAATCCAGCACAGATGTCTATTTAAACACGGCCTATTATACCATCAATTACAACACCATTAAATGTCTCCCAGCTGCCTTTTCCGCAAGTTAATTCTGACTTTATTTACAGTAGAGATGAGTGCACGACTACGTCGAGTTTACCCTGAAGTCAGTCTCAATGAGCTCTTCTGTACATCCCGTAATACTCCTCATTTTCACCTCTTTAAGTTTGACTTGAGTGTTTCTGTGGTTAAAGTTTTAAAGGCCGACTCAGGAGAGGAAAAGGGTTGTGGCTTAAAGAGAATGTCTATTAGAGAGAATGAAGAAACAGAGCTGCACAAGCTTAATCTTCTCCTTTGGACTCAGCATAATGGCAGCATTCCTCTTTTTCTTCCCTCCTCTTTATCTCTGAGCTGTAATGAAAACAGCAATGCAGATACTTTCTCTTCCAGTTGCTTTTGCTTCAACCAACATCTCGCAACAGTCATGCCAGCACTTAGAAAAGAAAGAAAATCTGCAGTTAAAAGTGAAGTTTGCACAGATCTATTGGCAGAAATGGAATATGATAAGAATCATTATATTTTTATTACCCCAGAATGAGACTTTTATGTCTACAGAGTTTCAAGACCACTGTAGTTTCTCCTTTTATGCTTGAAACTAGAGCGTGTTGTGAGTTGTATTCAGTTCACTAAATGGCACTAAATTCTACTCACTGGACCTTTTTTAAAAATCAGAACAACTAATAACAAACACACAAGACATACAGAGTTATCCAGGTCCAAAAGCCAAAGGACGGGACTGTGCGATTCAACCAGAATATCGTAATATTCTGTCTAATTCATTATCGTGTCTTTGGTTACCTTTGTACTGTGTTGTTGGCTGCATGTAGCATCATTGCCTACAGACAGTAAAGTCTTAAAAAGTTTATGATCTCAGGAAAAAGACATCTTTCTTATTACAGTTTACAGTCTTTGTAGCTGTTATTAACTTCCATCTTTGTGATTCTTTGGTGGGTTATGGGGGGGAAAAGTATCTGGCAACTAGTGCGTGTTTGTTTTTTGTTTTTTAAAGATTATTTTTTTGGCCTTTTTTTTATGCCTTTAATGATAGTACAGCTAAAGATAGACAGGAAGCAGGGGGCAGAGAGAGGGGAGTGACACGCAGTAAATTAGCCGTCCGATGCGGGATTTAAACCGGGGCCAGCTGCAGCGAAGACTATAGCCTCCACACACGGGGCGGCCGCTTAACCCACTACGCTACCGACCGCCCCCGTGCGTGTTTGTTTTGAGCACTTGATGGTCTCATCGGTACTGTCTGTCTCTGTATCACGTTCACTCTACTTCATGTTTGTTTGTGTATGAAAATATCCGGATCGCAGCTTGTACCCGTGACTTGCGATGCAAATCGTTCCGATTGAGTGAAAATGTTGCCATAACACAACCAAATGAATGATCAAGGGTGAATGAATGGGTACGGTTTTATACTAAACTGAGCTGGAAGAGAGGCCAGCAGAGGAGGAATGTAGCAGTAAGTTTCACTGTAAGAGGACTACTATAAAAACTTCTAGCAGGATTGTTGTTATTAATTTGTCTCATGTGTTATTCATAACTTTTCTTTTCCCCAGATTTTACAACTGGGCTCATTTTTTTACATTTTAGCACAAAGATTAAAAAGAGATTAAATAACTGAATTTCACTGAAAAGTCATCAAAAGTCTAACAGAAGCGTAATTTCAGGCGGTCCTCTGGGTCTTTTTAATGTCTCCACTTCATTTCGTCTGGAGGACTTTGCTGAGTCATAGTAGGGAACGGCAAGATCGGTAAAAAAAAAAGTGAACTCTCGTGAGGTTACAAGGCAGACATCCAGTCATGTGACGTTTTCTGTTGGACGCATCGCTTGGCCTTGGCCATCATTGTGTCAAACCAATTTTTTTCCCTCGTAGCTCAACTCTGTCGCCAGCTCCGACTAAAAATATTGTCATCGCCCACCAGTCAAGAAGGCTAATGTTTTTTGGTGTCTTTCTATTTCCAGACGAGTCATTTACTCGGTTATATAATTTGACATTGAGTCCTGGGCTGCAGCTCCCGCACGGCATTGTGTGTGTGTGTGTGACTGAATCAGATATTCAATCTCTGTAATTGAAATGGATGGAGTAATTCTGCTCGGGCCTTCCCTCAGGTTTTCATGTTGTGTATGTGTGTGTGTGAGAGAGAGAGGAGGGATGGGGTTGTATTTGGCCGTGTCTGGAATGATGTAAACCCTGCTCTGCACAGAGGAGGGTGGAGACGTAGACAAGGGAGCACTGCAGCGGCAGAAATAGGGGTATCACACACACACACACACACCTTTGCAGCAAGCTGTGTGTTGTTCACCGTCATCTCCTGAGCTTTGCTATAGAACCTTGAGTCTGAATCCACATTAATTAATTACACACACTCGTACACACCGAACAACAACAAGCCTGCTCAACCGAGCTTTGAACCCCCCTTAAGGCCCGGAGCAACACACACACACACACACACACACACACACACACACACACACACACACACTAACCGCAGCCACAGCCGCACCGCCCCATTTTTCCTGATCAACACACACACATTAAAACACACTCTCAAACACACACACACCCTGAAAGTTCCCACGCCTTAACAAACGAAAGTCAGCCAAACAAAATTAACTTAAACTCTGCAGTCCGCCTCGTCGTTCTATCTCGTATTTGGTGTATTATCACGGCTTGGCTGTCACACACACACACACACACACACACACACACACACACACACAAGTGAAGCGTGTTAATGCCTTTCACTGTAACCTTGACAAAAAGTGTTGATGCTCGAGTATCTGGCAGCAGAAGCCAAGAGGTTAATACACTTTGGGAGTGTGTACGTGTGTGTGTGTGTGTTTGCACGTTCTGCCTACGATAACACGATCAGCCAAAGGCTTAGCCATCATTTTTTCCTCACCTCCCCTCCGTGACCTCTCCAGAAAACACAGCGTTGGACCGGACGTCGAGGCGGGGGGGCTCAGAAGAGGGCGGGGGGGTGTAAATGGGATCACCAGCAGCAGCGGGCCTGTTGTGTCGAGATCTGGATCAAACTGCAGGATTAAGGATTAAACTCTGAGTTTTGCACGAGTTAATGTTGCGACGTGGGGGACACATTGAGACTGAGAGAGTCAGCGAGCCAAGGAGAAGGGATTTTTATTTTTTCTTTCTGAGCAGCCTTCAGCTTTTAGTTTCTTTTTTTTAAAGATCAGTGACACTTTGACTGCTGTCAGTCTTTTGAAAGCTGAGGCTGCTATTTTTGTGCTGAAGCTGCTGAGTCGGTGTGTCGTGCCAATGTTCATTTATCTGGAACAGTAAAGCCTGAATGAGGTTATGTTTACAGCGCTGCTTTTTATACTTACATAGAAGAAAGAAGTGGTTGTAAACATGAAGAGAAGCGAGAGGAAGATGGTCCGTCAGAACAGCCGCTATTATTACATTTGCATCTTTACCACTGAGCCATCAGGATAACTTACCTTTGGGCTAAAATCACATTAAAATGTACATCCAATTAATTGTTCGTATCACGGTCTGTGAGGACCGATTCACTGAATGAGAATTATTCCTTCTGAGTTCTTTCAGGTAAGAATCTCTCTCAGTTGCATTGTGGTAACCTTAATTGACTTATATGGCAACATGGCAAGCTTGGGACTGTTAATTAACCTGATGAGGTCGAGTTGTTTTGTTGCTTGCTCGTGGTGGGAATTGTCGGGTCTCTGTAAATAATATCACTCAGTCGAGGCCTGCCCTGTATGGAAGGAGTCATGAGATAACTTCTGTTATGTTTAAACGAATGCTTTCCATGGAGTCATGCTTGTTATTCCAGATTCCACACGCTGTATTGACCTTATGGCTCATTTAATGCTTATTAGCCTTAAAAAATATAAAATATACTCTGTTGCCATGGCTCCACATGGATGGCAGCCAGTAAATGGACTGAACTTGTATAGCGCCTTTCTAGTCTTTCACACCACATATCTCATTCACACACATTCATAGAGTGATGGCATTGGCTGCCATGCAAGGTCATCGGTTTTTAGGAGCTATCCATTCATTCATACACATTCACATTGAACTGTCGATCATCTGATTAGTGGACGACCCGCTCTACCTGAGCCACTGCTGCACAGCATCTCCGCATACTTCTGTGTTTTTAGTATTTTTGTCCTAGGTTGGTTTTGGACCTCCAGAATCAAATTCTCCTCATCCATGGGGTCGATGGGGTGAAAAGAGGCCTGAAAACGTCTGACCTTCAGGTCCGCCCCGCCTATTATGACGTGTTCTTGTAACGAAACTCAATCCGCGGTGAACATGAATATCTTATTTTGAAAATAAACCGGGGTTTTATTTTGTATTTTGTAGCCGATTTCCTTCCCCGCACAATCTGCTCTGTGTTGAATTTATGCGCCGTGCTCCGGCGTCCGTGAGAAATAGAAGTTTTGCGTATTTGTTGCGGAGGGCTGCCGGTCGCCGCAGTTGTTCCAGAGCCGTGACGCATCCAGTGTATTTTAGGGGTTAGAAATATGGAGATTAGTGATTCTTGTTTACTCCCAAAACCAGCTGGTTAATATTAGAAGAGTTAATACTGTCATAACCAGGTTATGATTAATCAGTTTGCTTGTTATGTTTCTTATACATGCCAAACTCACTGGCACCTTATGACAGTTTTTTTTGTTTTTAGTAGGAGTGTTTGTGAAATCAGTTTATTAACAATAAAATCGCTGTTGCACCACTACAGGTTACCGAATGTGGTGGGTCACTGAATATGGTTCAACACTGGTGGTAGGCTGAGGACTCACGAGGTGATGGGCAGTAAATAAATAATTAAGCTTGGGACTTCTCGTTCCCACCATTTGCGAGAGTGCTCTCTCACAGATATTGAATTTGGCAGTTATTTTTTTCTTTGCAGATGCTTTTAGTGTTAGAAAGAGACGAAGGGAGCCTTTGAGTGAAAGAGTTGATAACTTAGCAAGTATTTTACCAACTCGAAATCAGATCTAACGGACGATCTGAACTCATGCCTGGTCTCGCAAAAAGTAGAAACGATGTGAAAAAGGATAAAAGGTGGATGACTTCATCAGCCAGTGAACGCTCTGTGTTTTTGGATGCGTTTTAAAGGGTGAATGCTGCCTGACAGAGAGCAGCAGAGAGCTCCAGGCTGAAGGCCATCGCAGACTGAGTCACATTTCATGCGACCTACAGTTGTAAGGCTGACTTCATTGTGCGAGCGGAGCCTTTTTGCTTCACAGAGCTGCTGTGACATAATCCACGGCTCTGAATATCCATGGATGCAAAAACCTCAGCGAGGAGCTCGGCGTGACCCGGAGCTGGAGGGCGCAGGCGACTGCTGAGGTCACGCTTTGTGTGCGCATGATGTAATCCGCATGACATTTGTTGTTCTTTGCCTCTCGTTTCCAAAGCAAAGAAACATGCAGACTTTATATAACCCTGTTTACTTAAGATGTAATATCAATACGCGTTAAACTAGTTTAATCCTGGCACAGCTTAACTGACAATGTTGAATACACCAACGTAACTGTGTCCTGAGCCACTTTTTTGATAACTTTCTGTTAAAGTCACACTATAACTTGTAATATAAACGATCGCATAATGTTTTCAGTTCATTTAAAGGTTTAAAACGTCTAAAGTCTAACTATTTACTTTAACTTAACCAGAGTTGGCAAAAGGACTCTTTCGCTGGTGATTTAACTTCTGTTAATGTTGCGGAGGTATTGGTTGGTCCTTAGTCGACCAAATCAACATCAATGTTGTCAACACATCTTGGACTTCTGTCCTTCACAATAAGATAAAAAGCTTAACCAGCTCAAAGTCACTTATATAAAGTCCTTTGGCATCTTAAACATGTTGAAACTTACTGAACACTCCGGCGGCGATTGGCAAAAGACCGAGGATGTGCTCAGTAACTGTTGAATGAAGCTACTGTTAAACTGTTGTGTATTTTTCTCAGGTGGACTTAAACTAGATTAGTTACTGTGTTTTACTTCCTGTGAAAATGTAATGTTACTCTTCAGCTATGATACTTTTCAACGTGGTGGTGTCGAGCCATCACTTCAAAGTGAGGTAGAAGAATCAGAAATCAATCAGAGAGCCACGTCTAACGGTATCCCAGACTTGTAGCATCTATTAAAATATATTAAAAAAACATTTACAAACGTTTCCTTCAAAATGTGGCACGTACAGTTGAGGATTCAGTGAGATCAATGCAGACTAACTGCTTAATCCCACAATTATACGTTATCCCACCTCATGTTGATAGATTGTAATGTATACTCTTGAAGTAGAAATCATATCGATATTTTGACCTCTGTCAACCGAATCAGAAGTGTGTGTGTGTGTGTGTGTGTGTGTGTGTGTCTAGGTGTGAAAGAGGAAAAAGCAGCATCATCATTTGTCAGTCTCTCTCAATCACTCGCACATCGCAGCATCACAGATTACAGCTCTGTCTTTGTCGCCTGATTGCGTGAAGTGAAGGTTATTTTGTTCTGAACAATCAAACAATGCGTCACTCTCCTGTCTCTCACACACACACACTGCAGTGCAGGAAGAAATGCAGCATTATAGTTCCATACCGGCTAATTAAACTTTGCACGTGATGTTCTGTCGGATACGACAGGTGAGCTGGGCGCGGAGGGAGGACGTCTGCTTATGCAGGTGATGAATGAAGCCCGCGAGGTGTGGTGCTTTCCTTTTTTTTTAACTCATCCATCACTCTTCACTTGGAAAGCAACGGATGAGGATACAAGATGCTATAAACAATCAAAGGAAGCAAAGAAAGAGGACAGAAGGAGAGAGGAAGTACTAGAAAGATACGAGACGAGATTGATGAATACCTCATTAGACGACAAGTGATGTAGAGAAGAGAACAACTGGATGGATTGTGTTTCGAGGCACACAGGAATGGAAGGACTGATACGGGTGGTTAATGACTTTTGGAGTCCGACTCTACCAACTACCTCCACCATCTATCCTTATTCTCTGTCTGGGAACAGAAAGGTAATGATTCTTGTCTTCTCAGGACACCGGCTCTTTCATTTTTCATCCTTCCATCCATTTCTCACTTCCCCATGTTCTGCTTTATAGGCTGTGTCAAAGAAGCCGAGCATCACCCAAGCGTACGAGCCTGATTTCATTCAAACCCCTTTTTGTCATCCAGCCGTCGCTCCGAAAAGTGTGATGCATTCACGAGCTTCACCTCTGACACGCAGACAAATTTGAAGCAAAAGCTAGAGGCTTGCAAAGAGGAGGAAACGACAGGAAACAAAGCAGCAAACAGCAGAGGCTTTTCTGGAAAGAACTTTTACAAATGTAAGGATTCACCCACTCTGGCAAGCCTACCACCTACAGCGGATATCACAAGGCCTGTCCTCCCCTGCTGCTTTGACTTTATAGAAGCATCTTCAACTCTCTCCTCCTCCTCCTCCTCCTCCGCCACCGCTCGTGTTTTACAGAAGCATCAGAGACGCTGCCCTCTGCTGAGCCATCTGCTCCTTCACCGTCCTCGGAAAAAAAACTAAATCCTCAGCAGCAACACACACACACACACACCTCCAAGATCGCTGGACTTGGCTCTCATAACCTCGAGGACCTCGGCCAAATCCCGAGTCTCAGTTCTTTTAAAGTCTACCCATCTAGACACCGACACAATCCCTCGATCTGGTAACAAGCTGATTTCAGCAGATTTCTTGGTTCACTCTGCCAACAGGCTGTCACCACAAATGTCAGATCTTTTTGAATAAAGACACAATCTGTGATCTGTGCTACACCAAAAGACGAGTATTCTTAATATTTTCTGGCACCAGCAATTATTTTTTAGTGTTCATTAATCTGCTATCACACTCTTATCATCGTTATGTCAAATGTCAAGAAACTATGATGGCTGGCACCAATCTCCAAGACCAAGGTGACACATTCAAAATGTTTTTAACCAGCACATTTATCATTGACTGCAACCAGCCAATCTTCTGGTTAGATAACTACCAATTTGTCTTTCTTTATCCAGCAAAACTATTTTTACCACTGCCAAGGAGGTTATGTTTTCAGCTGGGAAAAACTAATTCTCATGACGCCTCGTGGAAGGGCGTGGAAGGAAACCTGTTAAATCTTTGGAACCAATCCCATGGCTTTCATTAACGTTGCAACACAGGCCAATTATAACACCGAAATAAACCGAATTCATCGTACATGTGTGAACCTGCCGTAATTAAGTGAAACCTACAACAAATCCTAACCGCCGCCTCGAACATCACTGTAGAAACACTGCGGTGAAAGTCTGTGCTCTCACCCACAGAGGTGTTTACACTGGTTTTGCATCATTAGACATCGTCTCAGTTAAATATGCTTCATAGACTTCTGTCGCACTTGTTGAACTTCGTAGGATGAGACGACTTACCACTTTACTGTTCATGTTTGTACACATAGATGAGTGGAATCACGTACTTCCCAGTAAAGCAAGTTCAGAAAAATGTGTATATATATACTTCACCTCCACAAACATTTCCTTTCCTCTCAAACATCTCCGATTTTTAATCTTTATTATTAGTATTCTGCTCACTCTTTAGCACTGAGAGGGAAGGAAGCACAGTGACAAGACAATGGATTGGAGGAAAGTGTCTCGTCCTCTCTCTGTTGTTTCAACGGAGTGAAAACGTGAGATAGATGAAGAAAAACAGGAAGCACCACAGTAACAGTGGATCTGCTGACACCTCCAGTCTCATGATCTCTCTTTGGCCCGAGGCTAAACAAAACATTCAGATTATTAGATGACCTATAGCTGATGATGTTCGAATGACTGATCCTCCTCTGATTTCATGCCTGTGACATTCATCGTGGAATTTTAATACCACCTTATCCTGTGTTTAATATCCAGCTTCTCTTCAGAGGTTCGGACTTCTCTGGGTTTTTATTTTTGGTATGAATGTAATTAAGAGATAATATATCGCCAGTTTTATCCACAAATATCACTCGTATCCACAGTTAGTAGCACTTGACCGAGTTGTCCTTTTTTTAAAGACGTAATGCTAATTTCCCGACACAGCACCGAGCTCAGTACTGATGGACAAAAGTAGCCCCGCTGCACCTCCAGCTGATGATTCAGCATTGTGTCTAATGGAAAGCTTTTAGCTGCCTTTGCATCCTCCCACCACTTACAGAGGGATACAAACCCACAGATTCACACAAACCACCAGCTTTCTGGCTTTTCATCTCGACTCTACTTTGTAGCCGCATCGTTTCCAAACTTTTTCTCTCTCTCTCTCCTGACTTGGACTGTTTTTCTCTCATTATTATTTCAGTGTCTTTCCTCTTGAATGTTTTTCTTTCTACCTTTTACCTCCCTCTGTAGGTCGGCCTCGACTCACTGATGTATTCATGTTATCCATCTCTCTCTCTCTCTGTCCTACTGATTGCCTGGCTCTTCTTTCTTCACCTCCATCTTCCATTTCTGTTTTTTTTTTCATCTCTAAGTGGTCACATAGCTCTGACAGATGAGTTCTTGTGTTTATAACAGATACGTTAGGACTAAAAGCTTCGCTGAGGCCTCGGCGCCGCATGCTTAATGATTTATTGAGCTCCTTGGCACATACACAGGCCGAGGTGTTCGGGTGGTGTGTGATTCGTTAAGGGGGTTTGGGTAATGACAGCGGTGAAATGATGATGGTTTGTGTGCGTCTTCCCTCCTGCTACGAGCCTAATCACTAGAGATGAGCAATACTCCCAACGTTTCATCAGTGCAGATAATCGCTGCCTCTCGCCATCTGTCAAGCAAAAAAAATAATTTATGCAACCTCCAAACATAACTCTTAACTTCTGCTGTTTATTCAGCAGTTCTTCAGCGAGGCTGCCGATAACACCTGTTGTCATTCATACCGTTAAAAAGGACGAGATTTTAACATTTGAATGGGTTTGCTTAAAGGTTCTTTCTTCGGCTTCCTTCCCAGCGTCTCTCGGTTTCTTTAGCAGACAGATGATATGTAAAACACACCATTGAAGACTCAGAAACCTCAAAGAATGTAATCTATTTCTGCTCTGTTCCTCTTGCAGGCAGCATAAAGGGAGCGACAATCGTGGACGCTCTGGATACTCTCTATATCATGGAAATGTTTGAAGAGTTCGATGCTGCTACTGACTGGGTGGAGAAGAACCTTGACTTCAATGTGGTAAGGAAGTGTGTGTGTGTTTGTGTGTGTGCCCTTGTGATGATCAGCTGAATTGATTTCGCGGAAGCCACGACCCTCTGCCATAAACTATGATGCAGTTAATAGAGGCTTGAATTATTGATCTCAACTGGTAGAGAGAAGCATTGAAATACCAGCTCTGAAGTCTTCTTCGGCATACGTTTTGGTTAATGGGACTTTAATGTGAAACACCTTTTTAAAAAGTTCAGGTGTTAGTGTTTCCCGAAAACTAGATGTGAATGAACGATGGGAATACTGCGTTTGACATGCAAAGAACTGCATCAAATTAAAATAAATAATTGAGCAGCTGGTGGTTTAAATCAAAAGGAAAGTCTTTGGAAAGTCTTGCGTTCAGCTTCTTTCAGGAAAGGCTCAATCTGGGGCAGCTGGACTTGGTTGTCACCTCGAGTACGGTCTTTTGGGTGTACCAGTTTCTGTCTGTGTGTGAGGTAAGGTTTGAAGAACACCGGGAGTCTATGCTTGTTAAAGATCCTCTCGAATTTTTTCCCGATACACCAGCTGTGTAGGGGATGACACAGATCTACAACTAAGTCCAGTTGCCCCAGATTTAACCCTTCCTGAAGAAAGATGACCTGGATGATTGGGAAGTAGCTCATCAGTTGCCTGCTAGGACCAGAAAACTGGTTCTAAGACTGCAGACTTGGTCCTGTGAGGGTCAACGCTCCATGATTACTTGACTAATCATTTTACTCTGATATGCATTAATCTTGGCTTTACTTTAGCCGACTTTAGTCATCCATAAATGTTTGTTTTTTAAGTTTCTCAGCTGTAATTTTGATGTTGGATGAAGCTCGCTGAGAGGGGTGAACTGGCCCCCATCCTCTGTATTTTTTTAGGTTATGATTCATGTCAAGTACAAACATAATTATTCTTAAAGCACAGCAGGAACAGCTAAATGTAGCAGTGTACTTCAAAATAAAAATAAAATTTTCCAGTTTTATGTGCAGTGTAAACTGAATGACACGTCATGTGCGTTGTTTTTGGAAATATGCCTCGTGACTCGGTCGCTAGAAGTGATTCAACTTTTTCCCGTGGTCGAAAAGTGGGAAGGATATTGTAATGTTGAATCACAATACACTCTGAATCTACACTCCAAGTATCGTGTCCCAGCCCTACTATCCTCATGCTTTCCCACCAGAGCTTGAATGTAACATATGATACCATTAAATGAAAGTAACTAGATTCTGAAAATCCCCAATCTCTTGAAAGGAGGGAAAAGAATCTCAGAAAAAAATCAGTTGTCAGAAATCTGTTTGATCAAAGATGCAAGTATGACAAGAGGAGGTAATGTTTACAGGATTTAAGTAGAAGACAAATCTGTCTTAGGCGTCCACGTTTTGTTATCTGCTGTGTAAACTGCTTCAAAGTAGACGTGATTTGTGTTGCTAGAAGCACTCTCTAAAACGCCATTCAAACACTTCTTGAAAGCTCCTTGTCAAGGACGAACGCTTACACACACACACTCCCAAGACTCATAAAAGTTTTATTTTAAGCTCATGAAAGGGAGAAAAAAATCTGTAATTTCATTGGCCGCTCGGTGCCACTTTTCAAACAAAGCCTGAGAGTCGCGTTAGCTGTTTTTATTTGGACGTTTATTGTGCCGTGATTCAGTTTAACACTTTGTCTTTGTGTGTGCGGAGTGATCGAACGTATGAAACGGTATTAAAATAAACTTCATACAGAGACATGGCGTGACGAGGCGACTTGATTTCACCACACGTAGGTCAGCGTCTGTAAAACATTCCTTCACTAGATGTTGTTATATGTGTATGTGTGTGGGTGTGTGTTTATTATAATAGGAGGGATGAAGGCCTTGATGTCGGCATCTTTCTATCTAAGCTGAGTCACTGATGTGTGTGTGTGTGTGTGTGTGTGTGTGTTACACAAACATGATGTAACTATATGAAACATCAGAAAATACTACATTAAAACTTTTATTTCACTCTCGAAGAGGCCGGAGACCAAACATTAATCATGTTGGGGTTTTTTTTTAACTTCTGCTCACACAGCGTTATGAACACACGATGATTAGTATAATCAAGGCGTAATATAATAAACATAATAAGCTCAAAATTGCCGGGTGTTTAATATTTTACGCACTAAGTGTATCCTTATGACATGATATGAAATGTAATGTGATTCTCTGATGATTATATTGTAAGAAACAATTATCCAGACGTCTTAACGAGCTCAGCTGGTAATAGATCACCACATGCTTAAAGTCTTATTAAAGTTATTGGAACCATTTTTCAGAGATTAAAACAGATTTTTGTCGCTACGACTCCTGAAAATGTGGCAGTTACATGAACGTATAAAGAGAATTCATATCTTGGAATCAATTCATGATGAGCGAGACACAAAAGTGTGTGTGTGGACAGGAAATGAGGGTATTGACTTCCCTCTTCAACAATGTTATCAATAAAAAAGCAAAGAGCCAAAAAACATGTTTAATGGATCCACCACAAGTCTATTACTTCTTAGTGCGAGCACACACACAGATACACAAAATAAACACTGCTGGATCGAGTGTGAATATTGCTCCCTTTCTATCTTCCTCTCACGTTTTTGTTATTATTACACCCCCCTCGCCTCACGCTCTTCTCTTCCTTGTGTTAAGAAGAAACTATGAATGGCCCGAATGCACAACTAGTGGACTAGCTGACTAAATCACTCCGTTCATTTATGGAAAATTAGATTTCAGGTTTTATCATCGATGGAAGAGGACCTGCTGCGTCTGTTAGATATAAAAGTCTAAGGCAACAAAAACATAACGATTTGTTATTTTCAGGTGATTTTACACTAATGAAAACATAGTTATGGATATAAGCCTCTTAAATCTTACAAACTGGGCTTTTAAGTGTGTGTGCATGTTACGCTAGAAGATGTCAATGACACTGAGAACAGAGAACTCTGCTGTCTGAGTTGCTTAACCTTTAAATACCTCCACACGAACACACACACAGAGATAACCAGGTTGTTACACTGCAGTTATGTGAATAGAAAATAAACCTTTTCATATTCTGTTACCAGCCTTTGAAGACCGTGTTATTAATAATATAATTAATATTTCTGTGAACCAAATTTTACACTCAAAGGTTAAAATTTCTCCTGTTGATGAGCTTAACATGAGTAAACACACCCTTTCCTTTGATATGCACCAACCTCATTATTATATCCCCGCTAAGAGCTCCTCATTAGTCAGAAACAGAATGGCCTTTTCTTTCCTTGAGGGTAGGTAGACGTGACTGCAGCTATGACTGTGTTTACAGACGTCAGTTCAGGTATCTCAGGGCCAAAGAACAAAGGATATATCCGCCTAACACGACAAAAACATCCCTTAAGATCAGCTTTAATCCTCTTCGCTGCCTCTGTATTCCAAACCTGTGGATGTTCACTGCTGCTGGAGGTTTGCCACACCTGAATTTACAGTCGCACAGCATCACCCTGCGCATAATCCTGCCTTGTTTTCTGTGTTTGCCAGCAGTCTTTCTGTCAATCAAACAACATTATCGCAGCAGGAGGACCGTTGTTTTCTGATCTGCTGCGGGAGCATCATTTTGAGACCTTAAGATACCTCCATGCTTTCTTCATATGCTTCAAAATAAGACGACACGCATTGTGAAGGGTTTGAGAAACATTTGCTTTGGAAGTTTGTCTGAAAGATGACGAATCGACGGCATGATAAATGACAAACGGGGACGGATGTTACGTCTTCACGAACGGCGATAAACTTTGACGACTCGAGTGAAATAATCCAGAAAAGTGAGTGTTTAAATGACGTCCTCAGAGGAGATTTAAAACTCAGCCTTTAAAGTGAAGTCAGTTTTCCAGATAAATTCAGAGACACCGAAGAGAGAGAGAGAAAAAAAGAGGATACCTTATTTGTTAAACAAATATGAGAGATTGTTTGAGACTTATGAATACAGAAGTGATGACAGTAGCCAGGAGTGTTTGTCTCGGGATGCTCTGCCAAGCAGACATGAAGTAACAGATGGAGAAAAGCAGGGAATCGAGATATATTTGATGTCTTTATGCAACCTGTCTACATCAATACAAGTGGCCCTGAGGAAAGTACACTGGTGGTTTTGAATTGTCAGCACACCAGCACAGTGTAAAATGACAGCAGTGTCCAGTGGAAGAAACAGCTCTGCTGTATTTCTGTGCTCCTTGTAACTGCTGTGTAAACTGTTTTTCCCAGGAAGTGTGCGGTATTAGACTAATGGTTCATACCCTCTCTGTGCCACAGGAGCTGCTGGCTAAGGAGTAAATTGTGCAGCCATTAAGGTATAAAGAAATATGATGTAGTGCGTGGCTTTACTGGGTTTTAGAGAATTTAATTTAAATGGTCTGCCACCTGTGACCTGCAGCCGGTGTCGTACGAGCCAGGGGAGATTTAGCCGGCGTTATTCAGTGTGCAATATTTTCTAAAACTTTAGTTTTCAGACACAATTGTTCAGTATCTGGACACTGCACCAGTCATGGCTGATGATCAAATGTTATAAGTAGAGATTTGATAGATGCAGAGTCCACGATCTGATGCAAAGACAATAGGATGCTCCATGATTCAGTTCAATATGATTCAACCTTTAAGATTGCTGTTGGGGAAAAATGTTTTTTTATTCCAAATTAATCATACATGACCTCTGCATGTGAGATGTCACCCACAAGTTTCTGAAGAGCTGTTTTGAACCTTATGTATGTTATGTTAGTCCTGCTTCTTTCACCACCCGGCTAATCTAAAAATTGCCCATCTGTAACGGCACCCACCTGCCAATCAAAGCGTCCACGCTTTTAATCCTGCATAACTTTAATCCTTAATATAATGTGAACAGGTGAGTTGTATATAAATTCACCCTCAGTACAGTTGTCATGAACGGGCAAATTAGCTACAGAGACCAAAACTGTTTTTTGTACCAGGCTGTAAACATGTTTATTTCTGCTGTGAAGTTGGACATTTGAACATGGGGACTTATGGAGACTAATTTCTGTAGCCATTTGGACATTTGAGGAACTGCAGTTTTTAGATAGGCCTCACTTCACAGGCTGGCAGTGATACACAGGTTTTAGCTGGTCCCAATGGAGGAGGGTGATTTGTTCCTGGATCAGTGTTGTGCTTGTGTATTTTAAATTTCCATGTAATAATAAAATAACATGAAACAGCACATGGGTTCAGTTACTGGGAGAAGGTGGGGCCAATTAGAAGTAGCAGTAACTGCTCTTGATAGTTTCTCGCCTTGTTCCAGCTGCTTAAATTGTTTTGGGGTTGTTTTTTTTTTAAGTGCGATTACTGGAAACCTGAGAAAATATGGTCACAGTTCCAACACTTCACTCAGAGTCCCACTGCAGGAGCCACACAGGTCACTTCCATTTATTTCTACACAAGCAGCTAAGCAACCTTTTTAAAATCTATTTAAAGAGAAAGAGCCAAGAGTACAGGCTTTATAGCACTCCAGAGACTTTCTGTGTTAGAACTCACCGCTTACGATCATACGCTATAGAGAGTACGGTGGAGGAAAGGAAACTAAATGTTTCCTGTAATGAGAGAACTATAAGTGTAGGTTTTAACTGTTTGACCATCAATGCAGGGTTTGTCCAGGGTTGTAGCCACTACTCATAATGTGCACTTTCATCTAAAGACTCCTGGACTCATCTTGTCGTAACCCTTAATTAGTTCTCTCAGAAAAAGACCATGTTAAGTTCCATGTACGCTGTGTCGCGGCTTTAATGTTGCAAAATCAGGAGACTTGACTCATCGCCCGCCTCTTGCAGGAATGAGATAACAACACAGCACTGCTGACTCATAGGGTCATTGTCCAACAGTTTAAAGCTGCCAACGGAAGGAAGTAGCACAATAGACAGCAGGAAATCTGCTGTAAATGTTTGCTGTATGTTTCACTCTCCTGGCTTGTTTAAAGTGCTGATAGACTGCAGGCAGGAGGAAGATATAATATCGTCCTTTTGCGTCTCAGATACCCGTGTGTTGTGGAGAAAATAATTCAATTTTAATTAGGACGAATTAGCTGCACAATCTAAGCACTCAATCAGTCATTCAGACTTGGCAGGGCACATTTCGTCTGGCATGTAATTTGTTTTGCCACAGGACGGAGTCTATTGTCCTATCTCGGGTTGACAGCAGTGACTTATGAGAGCTGTCAGTCAAGCACAAAAGCTTCATCTGACTCAGGAATCTGTTCATAAAGACGTGAAGAGAGCGGGAGAGAGAGAGAGGCGAGGCTTCATTGTTCTGCTGCTGAGACAAATGGCTTTACAAACTTCCAATTTTTGTTATTATTTGTCCCATTTTCCCTGCCAGAAGGCATCTAGAAATAGAAGCATTGTATTTTTAGACGCAGCACACTTTATCGTTGACATTTAAGGCGACGTTTGGCAGTTAAGGACTTCTCGTTTAACTTTGGAGGTGATGTTCAGTGCTCAGTGACAGATTGGAATATTCCATCACCATAATTTTTAGAGGTTATTCAAATAATCTGATGATCAACCAAAAGACAGGATGAATTTGATCTGACACATGCATCTACAGCTCGGTGAGGCTGCGTTTAGGTACGGTGGTGGTTTGAGCTGAACAACGACAATGCTAATATGCCGTTCACCATCTTTATTTACAGCTGAGGCTGACAGGAATGGCGCTACGTGAAGGGTCACCAATGTGATTACGATTAATCCTCTGGGAACCATGAATGTTTCATGGCAGTCCATCAAACAGCTGTTGAGATATTTCACTCCCGTCCCACCACCATTATCCATTTATCTGCTCCTGTGGCTAAAAATACATAAAAAGCTGTTTAAAATTCATTGTGTGTTGTGACGATAACGCAAAGCTCCCACAATGCAATATAACTATAAACATCTACTCATGTAGCACAAGTATCCTCAGCTCAATACACACCTACCTGTCCTCAAGCTAAGAGTGCTGTATCGTAGGCAGTCAGGTAGACGAGGTCGTACACCTGCCCTGCGGCGCCTCACTTTAGTCGCAAGCTTACAGTACAAGTGATTCCACAGATTTGTTGTTGTTGTAGAATAAGACTGGTGCTTTTTACAGAGTTGATAAAAAGCCTTGTCTTTCTTAGTTACTTCCACACACTGCTTCTCAGATGCTTTGGTCTTGCTAGTGTCTTACATTTTTCTAGCGAACAAAATGACGTCACCTACGCAATCACCTACCAGTAACTTCAACGGCTCATTGTTTCATCTTGCTCAGACTGAGTCATAGCACAGCAAGAGTCTGTTCTAAATGTATTTGGTATCAAATGGTTGCTGTTTCAATCCAACAATATCTGTCCAGAAGTTGGAAAACCCACCTCAACCTTAATCGTGAAACACGACCCGTGAACATTTCTGCATTGGTTTTGTGCTTTTCCTGATTAAGTGTTTGTCATGTAGTAATCATTTTCTATCTAATTTTTCTTCTCTTTGACCTTGTTGCAGAATGCGGAGGTGTCCGTGTTCGAGGTGAACATCCGGTTTGTCGGAGGTCTGCTGTCCGCGTACTACCTGTCTGGGAAAGAGGTAAGAAGCTTGCCGAAAGGTTGCTTTGGCATTTTCTCATGCGATTCCTGCCTTCAATAGAGATCTTGTTGCTTGATTGATGAAACAGTTGGTCTAGATCAGATAATGGATGGCGGAGATCGAGTGAATGAATGAGCGCTTTGATACGTTCAAAGTCTTTGGTAATGTGCCTTTTAAAAGCTAGCACAGATAAATGTGTCCCATTAGCATGTGCCAAGGTAAGGTCTTATCGAGATCAGTTGGTTCCCTCATTGGTTGGGAGTCAAACCCAAGCAGGTGGTTCTTGTTTTATGTACTGGCTGTTTACGGATTCACAGCTTACGGATACAGTCGTTTTAGCCAGAGCATTAGCAACCCTGGTGTTTCCTGCAGGGTGCCTCATGTATAGAAAACTGTCCTTTTTTTTATTGTTGTAGTTTAAAAAGACTTTTTTAAGGTGCTGTTCCATCGGCCTTGGGAGGCCAAATATGTTCTGAAGTGTCTGAGTGCTGACAAATTATTGTTCCAGGCTTGCTTTATTCAGAAAAATGAGAGAGGAGAGATTCCACAGGGCTCCTCGCTTTATCCGTAGTGCCAGTCCTGCTGCGTGCGATGTGTAGGTCTGTGTGTGTGAGAATCTGCTTAGCGACGAGGCTGTGAAAATGACATCAGCAGGGTATTACACTCAGATCCTGCTCTTCTCTGCCAATGCAGGGATTTTGTGTTAAACTCACTTTTCCTCGATGTCTCCTCTTCTTCTGTCGCTCGTTTAATTACACGCCTCAGCCTCTTAATGAACGATAAGGCTCCATCAAAGAAAGGATAACTCCTGCACCACCTGCAGAAAAGCTTTTAAAACCTCTCAAAACCTGCAACTGCAAGGCAATTTTTTTGGGGCGGGGGGGGGAACTGAGACTTCATTTTAGTTTCTAGACTAAAGTCACAAGAGGGATTTCACTGTTCCTGACTTGTTGACACTCTCTCCTATAATCTGTACTTTTAATACAGGCATACACACTATCCTGTTTCCTATACACGGTGAGCGAACCGGAGTTGCGAGGCTAAGTGCTTCTTTATTAACAAGGAGAGATAGTGCAGGCATGAGTCAGACGGGGAGTTTTCTGGTAGCAAAAGCCACTTCCAAGCACAATAAGCGTTTCAGTGCTTTAACACACACGGAAAATCTGGAGGAACATTATGTCTTATTTGTAAAGTGCTGGATGTTCCGGCTATGGTTTAAAATAAGCAATGATGGCACTAACAGAAACAATAATTTGTTACTTAAAGAACACTTACCGAAGCCTAGTTGCACACTTGTACGATAAAAAAGAAGTAAGTATTAAGTAGCTTCCAAGAACACCTGACAGCTTAAATATTAAACCTAATGTATTCATCAGTTCTCCAAATCCAACAACAAAGTGAGACCATGTAACACAAATCATATAGATTAAGCCTTTTAAATGTGTTTCTCCACAGTAATTTCAAACCTAAACAGGTACTCAGTTTGATTTAAATATCATTAAGCCTGCAGCTATTCCCATTATGGTTTATTGATTAATTTCCTCTAAAAAGTTGTGAAAAATGATATTTCACATCAAAATATCCTAAAAGGGATGCCTGCTTGTTTTGTCCAGCTAAAGGTGTAAAACCCAAACAAGTCAAGTTTATTAACACATAAAGAGAAAGACAAGCAATTTAGAAGCTGAGAGCAGTTAAACAGTTATCAGGATAATTGCCAGTTCATTTTCTGTTGATCGACTAGTTGATTAATCAACTAACCAGCTCTGGAGTGGAGATTAATATGAAGGATTATTGTGGCAGTGGTTCCACGTTGGTTTGCCCAACAGGCAGTCACATGCCTGGCGTCTTTGTACCTAAAAAACAGGTGAATAAATGATTAAACAATACAACAAAAATGGCAAAAACTGCAATTTGTAGTTCATATGAAAGCGAGACGACAGGACAGCACTCAGTCACCGCACACAGTCATGACAAAAGCTGCTCCATTGGAAACAAAAGCTTGCAGATAATCTGAACTGATAATCTCTTGACAAGTGTGAAACAGTGGAGGCACGCTGCGTCTCCTCGCCATTTCTCAGCAGTCACTCTGAGCTCAGAATACTCTAGTATTTCATCACAGCCTTGAGGGGTCCCTCTCCTTCATCTGCAGGTCAGGGTCCCCTAAAGGATGGAGGAGGTAGATGGATGGCTGCTGGGTGGCCTTGGAGGAAGGCTGTTAATGGACAAGATGACTGAATGTTGCTCGTGGCGGGCCACTGAATGAATGTTGATGCAGGGCTAAAAGACTGATGGGTGACGCTGAGGGTAAAAGAACTAACAGCATCAATACCTGCTAGCTCCAGTGACAGATTTTAATTACATAACAACCTATAAATAAATCAACTTTCTAGAAATTGTCAGAAATAGTAAGAGTAATAGTCAAAAGCCCAATCTTAGGACTACAAATTGCTTTTCAAGATATTTGTTTGCAGTCACACATAGTAAGTCAGATAAAATTGGAAATTGCTCAGAAAGCCAAGCCATGTTTCATGAGACTGTAAGTAAAAAGAAAGGTATAATTTTGCACTTTTGCTTGACAGAAGACCCATTGTGATGGGTTGGTACCATCTATAACGCAGAATTGATGCAACATTTAACAATTGGCCCTCCAAAACACCACATTAAGACAACAAGGCATTTAACAACACTAAAGAAAAATTGATGCTGTCTCAGTTGGTGCTGTTTGGCGATTTCTTTGGTAATTGCCTTTTTCTGCAGCTGGATGGAAAGCACTTGTTTTGGAAACTGCTTAGAAACTCCCTTATTCTCAGTATATCTAAGAAAGCTCGATATATTTTCTAAATGCCCAAGGTCTCAACCGTTTTATAGAAAAAAAAGAATTATTAAAGGAATGATCCGACATCAAAATAGTTGCTGATTAATTTTGTATTGATTGACTAAATGTTTATTCAACTAGTCAATGAGCTGAAAATCCTGTCATTGTTTTTGTGATAAAAACTAAAACCGCAAGAAAAGTCTCAAAAAATGTTCTTGGTCTTAAAAAAGTTTTAAATTCATAAAAGTACATTATTATTTATTAATGTTATTTTGTTCTGTAAAACTAGGAAGCAGCAAAGTGAGAATACTCTAATTTCCTTGTCTGTTGGGCAAATTAAACACTTTATTTTATTGAAAGAGTTTTGTAGTTGTCACTCAAATTTCTTCCCTCTTTTACATGCTGCTAAACTTCAACCTGTAACACCAGTCCTCTTGGCAACTCACTCCAGATAAAAGCTCTTTGAGGTAAAGTGGAGCATTACTGCAGGTACACTCAGTGAACTGATATTTTTATAACAAAATGGACTAATTGAACACCGGTAAGGTATTATGTAACTCTCCATTTGGAGTATCTATTAGATGAGACTGTGCCTGACCTCTTGAGAAGATGTTCAACCCTCAAACCCAAAAAGAGAGCAGAGAGCAGAGAGAGAGTCAGCTGAATAGACCGAGTATTATAAAAGACTAGACTGCGACCTTAGTCACTATTCAGCCCCTTGACTTCTTCTGCATTCTGTAGTGTTGTTGTCTGAATTGGAAAATGGATTCATTGGAGATAGATGGAGAGACAGTCTGCCCACTCAATATACACCATACTGAAAAACTGAACACGGACTTTAGTTTGTTATTTTTCTTCTTCTGCTTTCATTTAAACATGAAACGTCTTTGGACAGTTTCAGTGTGTGTCCTGACAAGTACCATCCTCTGTGAAGCCTTTATTATTTTTGTACTTATATAGAAAGACACGGATACTACAGTATGGATATTTAGTTTTTGTGATGCCACAGTGGACCAAATTGTCGAGGCATCTCTACAACATTCTTATTGATTTGAGTCAAAAGTATCAAGCACCTAAGTGATGAAAACATTTCAGCTTTTAACTTTTCAACTCTGCCACTTCTATACGTTTTTGCAGTAGTTTTTGGGTGAGGAAATTATCAAAAATCCCACGTTAAGACACCTAGACTTTGCGGAACACCATAGAAAAATCAATTCTGTGTAAAACATTTGACATTTGGAGATTTCTTGAGATTGCATGTTTTAAGCAATTGGATGGCAAAGACCCAAGAAAGCCATACATCCTCCGAATGCACTCTCTAGTTTGTGGTTGTAAAGTTTCACGAGGCAGTTATTATCCTTGACTTCACAGTAGATCATTTTGTACAGTGAGCTCTGATGAAAAAAATGTTCTCACTGCAATGAAATGGCTACAATGGGGGACTAACATAAACACACATGAATACAATTGGTCTCAGTGAATCCACAAGAGTCTCAGCTTTCCAGTCATATCCAATTTGCAATTCTAATACTGTTTAGGGAACGCCAGTATGCAGAAATATTCAAATACACTAGGCGAAAACAATGCCTTTATACTGCATGCAGAAAACTGCAGTGGTTTTGGCCAAAGCTGTGTGGACATGTCAGTACATAGAAGACTTGTGGGCACTGTAGAACCCATTTTCAATCAGATATCTCGTGCCTGTATGCTCGTCATTTCAGCAGCTTTCAGTGCTTACACATCAGCTAATGTTTCTTTTTAAGGACGGTGCCTGGGGAGTGGTGAGAGGCGTTTTAGACAGACAGAAGGAGCAGGTAGAGGAGAGGAGTCACTCAGTCGTCTTCCCCTGTTGGTCCTCGTCTGGCTCCAACTCAAAGAGACCTGGACCTTTTGATGAAAATTTGATCAGTAAAAGTACAGCTGGTACTGGCTGTATGCACCCTACTGGCAGGCTTTTAACGTCCCTGCCTGCATACAGATCACAGCGTGTAGCCTCATCCACTGAAGAAAGGGAAGAAGGGAAAGACTGCAGGAAGTAAACAATGTATGGAGAGACGAAGGAGGCTTCCTAATCAAAGCTAAGTGCTTCAAGGAGGGAAGGACAGAGGAAGGACAGACGGCAGCAGGAATAAAGGAAAGAAATCAAGAGAGAAAGAAAAGGAAGCAGTGCATGAAGGAGGATATTTTAGGTGAAAATGAAAGGAGAAACATGAAAGAAGAAACCTGAAAGAAGGTGATGATTGATGGAGGAAAGGAATCAAGCGGAAGCAAGGGAAAGGATTTGAAATGAAGAAGAAAGAACATGGAGAGACAGATGCTATGTCACAATTCTTTACTGCATCCTGTATACACAAGTTCTATATACTCATTTTTGGAGTGCACAGTGGCAGTCGGTATCCAAGAAATCAACTGATTTATACTAAAAGGAAATAAGTTGCACCGTTGGCCGTCAATCAAAGTATGACTTTAGACAGCTGCTGCCAATTAGACTTGAAAAAGTGTTTTTTAAAAGGTTTTTTGAGGTGTTCTTGAAGCTGTTTGACCATCATCCACAATATATTTAAGCATTTTCCAGCTGTGAGCAGCACCTCTATTTTCTTTGAGCATCATAGGGGAAAAGTGTACATCAACATTATGCTCAGAAATGAATGGTTTTTAGCATACAGACCAGCTGAGCATCTTTTCCAGTGTGAACAAACTACATTCTCATAACCTTCTAAGAGTTATCGTGTACTATGGCTTTAGGAGCTAGTGAGTAAAGCAGGAGAAATGGAAATAACAAAACAATAAAAATTAAAAAAACAAAGGAGTGAAAGGCGGGAATTAAATAACAAAGAAGATTGGAGAAGGAACAAAAGCAAGAAACTGAGGAAGGAACAGATAAACAAGCAAGTCGGGAAGAAATAAAGGCAGGAAGCAATAAAAAATAGGAAAAGGAAAGGATCTAGGAGATCAAAAAGGATGGCAGTTTGGGAGAGGTGAATGTAAAAAAAAAAATCTTATTATAGAGATATGGATAAACAGAAAATGTTCCTTGGTTAAGTGATGTTAGTATCATGGGTGTTGAGCAACAATCCTTTCACTGCTCGTGTAATACTCCAAATGCAAAAAAAATCTTGTTATTTCTTCATGTTGTGATCGTAGCGTGTAAAATTTAAATTACAGTGTGTGAGAATCAACAAATCCTTGCTGTGAAGATCTGCTTTTAAAATTTGCTGTTATCCTTTCCAAACCCTTATCCTGGAATAACTAACAATAGTTGCTTGTTTTTTCATGATGAAAACTAATCCCAATCTCCTTTAGTTTGTGCCTGACAGAGTAATCTGGTGATGGTGGGGATGAGTGTCCCAGTTGCCTCTCCCATGCCTTTAGAACAACCCAGATTAAAATGAATATTCTGTCACTAGAAAACCAAAGCAGAGGCTTGATTTCCAGGTGTCTTATAGACCTCCTTTAGAAACAGAGAAAGGAAGGAAATGAAACGTGTAAAAAGTCTAGTCTTGGAAAGAGTTGCCCGATGTTGTAATCATCCAGTCTCTATAAACTGGACATGGAGAGATACCCTTTGTAGAGCAACTACTTGGACTGTAAGTAAGGACAAAGCACACGGTGCTCTCAGTTCTGCCAAAGCAAATATAAGGCTTCGTGGCTGTCTGAATCGGCCATATCGAATGGACATTTTCCAAAAGTACAAAAGATTCCCCCCTAGACAGTGTTTCCTTGTTTCCACTGTAGAAAGAAATGTCCTGGATCTACCAATAAACCAATACAAGACTCTGGTGTGATGCATCTAAGACTAAATGTATGAGTTAATAAATCATGGCCATATAGGAAACCCATGCTTTGTTATTGCTAGTCAGCTGTTTAGCCGGACAACCATTGTAACAACCACAAGATAAATAAATTGGTCACTTGTTAACAATGTCACTCAATGCCGTGTACCGGTAATTGCGGTTGGCCTTTGTTGTCTTTGCTGCACTGATTTGTGTTTTAACTGATTTCGCCTGGCTCGGTTTGGTTGTTCCATGGATTTCTGTGGCATGAACAACGTAAATTAAGCCAGGCCTTGATTCATTTCCTCTTTATTGTCAGTGATTGATCAGATGGCACAAGCCTGGCTCGGGACGGCAAAGCACAGGACGACTTTGCCAATTCTTTTTCTGCTTAATTGATCAGTCTCGATTTAAGATTGCTTTTCCCAAGTACATTCACAAATCTCAGGCGCACTGTGATCTGCAATCAGGCAAGCATTCATCTTTCAGTTTCATGCTCAGCCTTCATGTTCCAATCGTACAATTACTGATTGCTGGTACTGTTTCAAGTAGACTGAGTGGACTAATTTGTCTTACCCATGATTTCAGGGTCATTAAGGACACTAGTTCTGCTGTCGTGTAGACACATATGATTAAACTTAAGCAGAAAATAGACCCATAATCCACTACTGAGATTTAACAGATGCAAATGTGTGTTTCTTCTGAATTACTGAGGCGCCAATCACTCTAACTTGCATGTCAACATCAGTATGTATTCTAAAATTCTTACCCGGATCTTGTGTGTTTGCCCATTTCTCACATTTCTCTGTAGTCCAAATGTATTTACTCAGGATAAACAACTTGTCCTCTGAAATACTTCAACAGAGAGAAGTTATCTCATATTTTGCTGCCTGCGTTTGATAGCAGAGCCTGTAAACATCTACATGCTCTTGTAGTATGTAAGAATATATTTCCTACAGTAAATGGCTCGCATCCAAGGTCGGTTTGATGTCACTTAAACAAGATAAGTTGAGGCAGAGAAACCAGCAGGCTTAGAGACGTGAAGTTTGGCGTCTCGATGTACGCAACTTTCTGAGGTGTCGCTCTCCCATATGGCTGTCAGGGTGGTAACTCGAACAGCTGCATGCTTATGAAATCAAATTACGTGGCTCCTTTACTTCATTTTCTCACAAGTTCTGCTGACAGCTTTGTGCAGACATCATGAAAGTAAGGCACTGCAACATATGCCTGATTACTGTTTGTTTATATATGACTTAACACCAACGACAAGAAGTACACGTGGATAAGGCCTTTGCCAGCCTTCGACTAACAGCACCCACAAGGTATTACTGAAACCCCTCTCCAATGCAGCGAGTCGAGGTTAGAAGCAAAGCAATTAAATGTTTAATGTCCTAACAAATTGAAATAAGTTGCATGCTGTCAGCAGTTTCATGATGTTCACTCAAGGCTCAAATGTTACAGTGTGATTCATAACCCAGCGTTTACTGTTAGCCTTGAGTGAATGGATAATGGGTTATGAATAAAATTAGTTTAAACTAGCTTCAGGCTTTTTTCTTTTTTTTTTTTAGCCTGGGTTTGAGGTTAACCCGTGGCTAAAATACACAAGTGTGAACAGACTTAATGCGACATTAAATTAAAGATGGTCTGAGAAGTTGGCCTATTCAGTCCACTGCTGTTACTAACTACACTTCACTTCACTGGCTCTACATGGAGGTGTTAAAACTCACCAGAACCCCTCCTGAGTGAGCATTGATTAACAAAAACTACAAGCTGTGCGCAACTTCACCAAAAAGTACCTCGGAGTATTGAGCAATATATGGTGTCTGACTTCCGGAAACATCTTCTGACTTCTCCCCCAGCTGCCCTCGTTTGTTCTCAATTAGCATGCGCCGCATTGTAATTAGACAAAGCCAGAAAAAAACACCCACAAATCCAAATGCACACGTACCAAAGATGCCTCCACACAAACTACGTCTGGAGGTGGAGAGAGAGAGAGAGCGATGCAACAAAGAAGAGGTGCCGTGTTGAGAACAACAAATGAGACGAGTGAAGGAATTATGTAAGCGGCATGAAGAAAGAATGCGGACCGGCTTTTTAGCTAGTGGCTCGAGATAATGGAAAAGAGAAGATGTAGAGACACGGTGCATGACAATGGGTGGATGGCTGGCATGAGAAAATGGGTTTCACACTGAGGAAAGTAAGAATGACTCAGTGAAACGAGGATCGAGTGAGACAGGAAGCCGCAGGGCAATAGCAGGCTGGCTGAATCTGTTTCTGGAAGAGTCGAGAAAAGTAGAGTAAACTTTATTTTGCCCGAGGGGAGATTTGTCTTGGGCGCAGGGCTACAGTCCATTTCTTCACATGAAAAAACATCACAAAAAATAATAAATGTTTGACACAAAGCCAGACAGTTGCTTCACTTGAAAAAAACCTCTTGAAACATTAGAGACATTCGACATTAACGTCGCATCCTCAAAGAGAACATCTCAGCGTCTTTTTTCACTTCTTATTCCGCAACATAAATATCGTCTGCAAGGCTGTGGCAGGATTCAGACATGACAGATGACGTGCCGACTCCGGCTTGAACTGAATGTAGAGTGTGTGTGTATATAGAAAATCACACAAACGCACATATGACAAGCTACACACTCACACATGCATGAACAAAAAAGCAGCCAAGGGTAACCGTCATTGACGGACCACCTCCTAGGACCGTGACGTCCAATCAGACACCCGTCGAGTGTGATGCACACTCACACATCCGCAGCCCTCTGTTTACTCCCACTTCATTGTGCAGCAACTGGATGGAGGCAGGCAGGGGGGGATAGAAAGCTAGGATGGATGTCTTGACACTTTTCACACATTCTTTAGTGTATTATTTTTTGCTGTGCATTTCAGTGAGTGACGCGCTTACAGACAGGTTGTTAGAGTTTGATTTCCAAGGGGACCTGTCATGCTAAATATACATGCAGGCTTAGGTTTCTTTAGATAGACTTAAAAGCATCCGGCAAACTGTGAAATCTTGTATAATCGTCATGCAAGTTTCTAGTTCAGTCTTTATGTAAATGCTCGCCTATAGGCTCACGAACAATTCGTTCACACCGAAGCACGTTTGATCCAGTTTATTAAAAATGTACGAATTTTCCATGTTCTTATGGATTCCCTGCGGATGTTTTGTTTCCTGAGAGAGAGTCGAGAAAAACATGCAACTCCAGTGAGTTCAAGACTGCGCATAAGAGATTTGAATGCAGTCATGTTCACAGACTGCTGACCTGTCAAAAGCGTGTGTAGTTTTTTGTGTTGTTTAATGCATGATGGGATTGGTTCAAGACCCTCGTGTTCCTGGAGAGAAACATAGCAGATGGATGAACCTGTGGGAGCGTTTCCTCCAATGCTGAAGTTTTTATCTTTGTAAGAAGAAAGCAGTTGGTACCCACTCTGAGATGCCTAAGAATATCATCTTTTGAGGTTCTTCTTCTAAGTTTTCATAGGGAAATTTCTGACTTGATAAGTTGTCTACTTTGTCACAGACCAAACAAAGCAAACCAAAGATATAATTACACTTTGTATTAATGATTTCTGCAGCTCAATTCTCTGAAGCTGAAATGATCATTCAATGAATCAATGAGTCAATCGACCTGTAACAGTTTTGACAATTTTAAAGCTTAATGCTAAACATTCTTCTCAGATTTGAGGTGATGTTAGGTCAGTAGAAGAATTAGGAAAACGTCGATAAAAACAGAGAAAGAGAAGATTGTTAGTTTCAGCTCTCAGTCCGGCCTTAGAAAGAATTTATCTCTTGCTGGGCCACATTTCATGAAGGAGTTACTAAACTTCATAACAACTACTTCAAAACTCCTCCAAGACCTTCCTGACTTTAGATCAGTGGGCTAATGTCTGACGACGACAATCTGACATCACACCCACCTCACATCGTGATTGGCCAGCTGTGTGGAGCCTTGTGTTCCTAACACTTTTTTTTTTCTTGCGCACAACTTGAGTAAAGCTCTGTAGAAGTCTTCCAGGAGAGACTGAAAATGTGTGCCGTCATTAAATATTCATATTTTCACAGCTCGGTCCTGTCTTTGATGGTCGGCTTTTCTCTCAGCCTGCCGGTGTGGCTCTGTTTGAGTACCCAGCCCTCGCTTTTAGTAGCTCACCTCCATGATTTGATGATACAGATGGACGTGCATCCATCCATACTGAACAATTTACACTTTCTATCAATACCTGGCTCTGATACAGACACTCACGGGCAGGGGGCAGGCTCATTGACACTAAGCCGCCCACGGTGTAATCCCATCCCTGACCTCTCGCTGTGCAGGTCAGCACAACAACCCGCACCGCTGACCGCCGACAGCTAAGCCGTAAACACACACTGGTGGTGCAGCATGTTGGGCGGAGCCAGCAGACAGTTCTATCTTCTATCCTCAGGAAATCCTCATTCACTCAGTGAGAAAATTGGCTTTGGGATGGGAAGAGAAAAACAACCGCCCCCATCCTTTTTCCCCCCCTTTTGGCCATCTCTGCTATCCTCCTGCAGCGCCCAAGTAAAGCGTCTTACATATCCACACACATCCTCACACACACACACACACCGGGCCAAGTAAAGGTTATTTACCAACCGTGGAGAATGAATTTTCTGGATATCTATCTTAATCTCTTTTTAGACTGGTCTAATCTGTTCTGAGGAGAGCGAGCAGGGCTACAGATGGAAGGCAGAGGATTGAGGACAGAGAATGGGAAAGAATAGATTCGGACCAATGTGATGCACACTCTGTCACTCTGTCTGCTTCGCCTCGTGAAAATCCACTCAGTCTTACTTCAGTTTTCTCTCATTGTTGCAGATTTTAACTTGCAAATATTAGACTGGATTAGTATCAGTTGGTAAATAGGTAACTGAAATAGATAAATTGTAGTAAGCATTGACAGACAGTGTAATTAGACAACAGAGTTTCTGGGTCTATAAAGTGAAGCCAACACTAAGTGTCTTAAATCTTCTTTTCGCTTGATTTATTACTTAAGTAAACGGTTTCCTTGTGAGTTTATAGTCTTAATCTCTAGTTTTAAATCTTCTTCTAAAGAGTTTGTTTGTGAATTATGGTCGCATTTAGAGTAAAACGGACGATAAAGCAGGGTATGATACAGGGCATGACTAATTTGTGATTTACAAGTCATTCTCAGTGTGTCCGTCCAGCTCAACAGACTGGTCTCAAGAAACTCAGATCAAACTGTCAAATTAGGCACTGCTGATCAAATACAAATCAAAATAGTTGCTGCCTCGCCTAGTTCTTGACTCAGATGTTTTTCACAAACATGATTTAATTTACTCTTTAGGCGGAAACACTGGCAGTTTTTCCTGCTTGGAAACAAAGACTCACGAAACTCAGATCAAACTGCCAAACCAGGCATTGCTGATCAAACATGAGTCAAGATTCTGTTTCTGTATTTTCTGTCTGGAAACATTTGAGGAGAGGAATCAAATGTTTGTGTGTACTGTTTAGCTGTATGATTATAACTAGGCAGGCCTTCACTATTTCAAAGTCAAAACCATACACAGCCACTCACAGTACAACACCAATCAGCGCCACGATTTCATAATTTCTGCAAAACCAAGATTGGTTGTCCACAAACAGTTAGCGCTTTAAAATAAGTAATACAGTAAAATGGAATTTAGGAAAAGGTGGAAAGTTTGCAGAACACAATGATAAACACTGTAACATCAGTGTCGGTGAAAGAACACATATAATAATACTATCTTGGGACATTCAAATATATTTTCAACTAATTTTACGTTGACTCCAATAAGAATTTAATTTAATCTAAATAGAGATGGCAATTTGAACAAACTAACATTAAAAGTAATACACATTAGACTAGATGATAGTACATTAAACTTAAACTGACAGAAAATATTCTGTCATAATGTCTTTTAACAACTGGTTTTATCTGAGCAACAATTATAACGACAACCAAAATTTCTAATGATATAAAGTAGAGGAATGCACATTTGCCATTTGAGACCAGCAAATGTTTGACAATTGTTTCACCGAACTGATAAATTAGTCATCAAACTTGTCGGCCCAATTATCCGCTCCAATCATCGGCACTAATGAAGGTCCCAGACCGGAGTTTTAACAAAGGTAGTGTTGGGAGTTTCCATCGTGGCTGAGTCGGTTGGGTCAACATTATATTTTCCATGGCAGAAATATCCACACCATGAAGCGACCAGTATCAAACATTCATCAGGTTTGATTAAAGGAGTGAAAGGTAGCCTATAAACAAAGGCTGGTCTTTGTAAGAGTACAAAGCTCACATCACAGTAACTTCAAAGGGATATCCAGACTAAAAAAGAGCCTCTACAGTTATTTCTGGACCCGGGGAAAAGACGGTCTGCTGGGGCCAAAATGAACAAGCCACTGTCAGGGTTTATTCTGTGCTGCTGTTGTAACATGACTAAAGTTCAATAAAATATTAAAGATGAAAAAGTCGCTGTCAAAAACTGGAGACAGTAAAGAAATATGAAAAGCATGGCTGGGAATTTGGGTAAAGACAGATTCATGGCTAAATACGATTATGTTAAAGCTATTTCGTAATGTAAATCAAACACAGTGTTGTCAAATTATAATATAAATGTAACTTATTTCCTAAAATATGTTCAATAATAAAAAAGGCTGTTGGATTAAACTCAATGTTTAGAGTTTATGGACTCGCTCACAGATATACGTTAAAGGTAAAATTGCCTTGCAGGGATTTAAAGCTGTGCTCTTGTAACACTGCCACAAGGTTGTATTTCCTTCTGAGGCTGACTGACCAAAACCACTTTAGATAAGAAACTCGGTTCAATGAATCAGTAGATGGAGGGGAAGAGACACACACGCACAAAAACACACACACACACACACACATACACATATTTGATATTGTAAAGGTCATGCAGAAATAAAATAATCGATTGGATCACTGATCACACAAGACTGTAAACTGGAAAAGCAATTAAATGGAGCCGGAGCCATTTATTGCGTGAACACGTGCATGTTTAAATGCGTCACGCTGAGACTTCTGGTTTTTTATATCTTATTAAAATATCATGATTAAAATGGTGCATGGTGGGATTTATAACTTGGTAATAAATGTTAAAGTTAGTGCTCAGAAATGTGACAGTGAGGTCATGAAAAACTGGAGTGGACGAAAGAGTAAGACCAAATTAAAACATTGTAATTGTTGACCTTGTTTTTAAAACGTTCGTTAGAGGTCAGAACTTTGTAGTTCTTTCTCTTTCTTACCATGTAGGCAAAGTACAGCATGTTTCCTTCATTAAATACAACTCTCAGACGTGGCTTCCATCTGCTTTCACACCGTCCACTAACAATCTGTTTTCTAGTGTTGATTTTCTTAATCAGCATCTTTGTAGTTGGGGAGCTTCTATTAGATACAGTATGTTCTCTCTGAATTTGTCTGGTTTTGACAGTTTGTTTCTTTAATTTCATCCGTAACCTTGTCATCTGTTCACGTCCAGATAAAACTATGCACATATTTGGTTTCTAAATTTTGAAACGGACACGTCATGCAATAACCGCTGTGTCTACAGTACAGCAGCTAAATCCTTATGTATGTATATATAACAACACCCATGGGCTACTTTTGATCTTACACAGTCCAATGCTATGGGATTAACCTACGCCCCGTCATGTTATACATGCAAACACAAGCTGTGACCTTTCATTCTAGGTTAACTGTGTGTGTGTGTGTCAATTTGCTTTGTATTCCCTTTGGCCCAACCTGTTGCATTGTTCTTTCATTATGTTATTGGTACACTCTGTAGTCTATTCTGCCTCAAACACACACAGCCACTCGCTGCAGTAGACTGCTCGACAAGGGGAAAATTGGTTTGGTCAACGGGGTCACACATGGGCTGAGTCTTCCGTCTTCCCTGCAGCTTACCAAAGCCTTTATCAGTGCTGGGTTTGAGTGTGTGTGCCTTCAAGCAAGCATGTACTTCAGGCAGTTGCGAGGCTCGACTTTGTAGCCTCCTAACAACTACACAAACACTCGGTCAGAGGAGGAACCAAGCTTTTCCTCCTGCGTGCTTTGACAGACTGTGTAATTGCTACAGCACACTTTGCTTTATTTCCCCCTCACTCTGCTTTTGTCCTGTCTCTTAATACACACACACACACACACACACAGAGCTGTACACCATATTGGTGTTTGTGAATCTTTCACGCTGTGTAACATTTGAACCTCTACCAGAAAAACCAACAGAAACGAAGTGCTGCTGCTGTTCAGGATAGCCAAATGAGAGCATTTGTTCACAAGTCCAGCACAAAACTACTCAGCAATTCTCTGCTTCCTCCCGGCTGGAGCTGAGAACAAACAGACAGGCTGTATTGACACCTGCTATCATAGCACCATCTGCATCTTCAATGTCCTTCTTGGAGAGAAAGGGGAAACGCAAAAACTCAATATTTACTATAGGAACAAGGGGAACGTTTCTCCTGGATCGGACATAGAAGTCTGGCGAGGAGCATCTGTTCAGCCGTAATTCACAACGCAAAGATGTTTCTTAAAGAATTAACATGACGGCACTTAAAAGAGACGTTTATAGCTAGTAGTATTAACAGTATTAACTGTACTTTAGATTCAGATATTGAAAGAGTAATAAGTCTCTTCTCCGTCCTTAATTGGTTCATTGCACGATGAATACTTGTCAATCATCTGCATACAGTACAATGGAAAATAAACTTTACCAACATTGATAAAGTTAGAGCTCCTAATTTCTCTGATACTGCTCTATTTTTGTACAAGAAGCAATATTATAGTCATTTAATTATTCCTCCCTAACCTACCTTCAGCTTTAATTCTTCTTTCAAGTGAAGTGAAGTGAAGTCAACCAATGAGCAGCCTAGTTGTTGCAGAGATATTGCTCCAGCACAGCCTCTGGAGAGGCACAGGATGAAAAAGCAGTCCTAAAAAGCAGCAGAGGATATTTTTCAACTAAAACAATAGATAATAAATAATAATGTGTGCAATAAAGGACTAAAGAGTTTCAGAAGTAAGTTCAGGCTACAACCAAAAAAAAAAAGGCTGTGACATCTTCATGAAGTCATAAACGTCTGGGAAAACGCTGCAAAATCTTGCAGGCACAGTTGTGTGTGTGTGTTTTTTTATTTTTATGGAAATATGGAACATTAGTGTTGCAGCTGTTGAAGAGGCAGCAGTGTGGTTGGAAAATGATGCACATTGCATAAGCATGGCATTAGCATTTATGCCTACAGTGTGAGATAAGTGTAAATGCAGTGTTTTTATCACCATTATGCAACACTCAGTTCCAGCAGAGGAAATAGTGTGGCTCATACAAGCAGCCAGTGTTAAATGTTTTACCGTTTATCCATGACCATGATCCTGATCTCTTTCCTTCAGCCTTAAATAAAAGCTATTTTTCAACCTGCACTTTATTTTTCTTTCTTCTGGCCATCAACTCTTTGAGGACAAGGAAATTTTTAAGAGAACCCGGATAAAGAATAAATCATGAATGGCAAAATCTAACTTTTGTGTGTTTTTATCAGAGGTTTGCAAGAAATGGGTTATTAGGAAACTGCTTATTTTTAAGTAAGAGTGACTTTCAAAAAAGAGAAACAATCAAGGAACAGTGTGACATTTTAGTGCAGCAGTAAATACTACTCACATAGTATCAAGGTACAGTTGTAGGGGGGGGATAGACTTATCATGTCCAGTTGTTGGTAGTGTTGGAGAGGAGATCCTCTCTGAAGAGCTGGAGGTCTTCAGGAGGTTTTTGAAGTTAGAAAGGGACGCCCTTGATCTGGTAGGAACTGGTAGGACGTTCCACCAATGTCAAACAGAGACGAGAAAAGGTTGGATTGCCCTGTGTGAAGCGGCACGATCAGGCACCCGAGTGAACGTGATCAGAGAAGGTTAGTCGGTCATTGATCGTGACTCCTAAGTTTCTCGCTACCCTGGTAGAGGTGAGAGAAAGGGAGTCAATGTTGATGTTGATATCATGGTGTATCGGACAGGCAGTTCAGTTTTTGAGAGGCATTCAGCGATCTCCAAAGATTTGAGGTTTGCAGAAATGTTTGGAAAACCACAGACGCATTTAACAGTTCATTTCGTTAAGAAAGACAAATAGTGTACAGAACAATGCTGAGAATCGACGCTCTGATCATTTGGAGAGTTTAGGGAGACTCTGTAATCAGTTCGGGATTACTTTTCTCTCCGAAAGTATGCTGATGTAAAATCGTTACACGTCAGAATAATTCTTCCGAGGCATTGTTTGTTGGAAAGTTCTCATTCTCAGAGTATCTCGGGACTTTTATACTCTGCTCAATAACACTGCAACTCAGAACAGCAAAGCCCACATTATGTTTCTAGCATTAAATCCTGAGATCATTAATGCAAAATAATGTCGACTCCAATCAGTGTTGCATCAGATTAATTTCTATCTTCTATCTCCCCAAATGCACCCAGAGTATAATCACTCAAAGTGGATCAGACTCTACCTTTCATATCAGTATAATATACGCACTGGACCAGATCCAGTTTAAGCGAAAAGTCAATATCAGCTACATGATTATGCTTATCCGTACCTTCTATGTAATATTAATAAACCCATATATATGTCCAGCAAGCATGCTGATGCATCCCCGGGGTTACTGAGTGACAGATCTGCAGCAGGTTATTGTTAGAAACACTGAGACGTCCCTGGAGTTCATGTGCTTTGTTCTTATTCATGTCATCTGGCCTGAAGGGAGCCAAAGCTGCTTCCGAGACCGGCTCTCATTGGACCTTATCTCTTCCCCCTGCAAGGAAGATAAGGCAAAGAAGCTATTTGCCTTGTTAATGTACCCTCTCAGAGACACACACACACACTCACACATGCTGCTTTGACTGACAGAGGAAGCAGAACAAGAGTCTTTCCCTTTGCTCTCAGTATTATCATCCCGTGGCGCTATCTAATCACAGATTAACAGTTGACTCTGACATTCCTATTGTTCGTCTTTCTCTCTCCGCTCGTATCTCTGACTTGTTCGCCTGTCATTCATCCTTCTGTATTTATTGTACACTCTTTCTTTCTCTTTCTTTTTGTGCGTGTTAAATACATATAGAAATGTTGAGTTTAGAACTAATTCGTTTCATTGTCGACCTCAGAAGTGATGAATAAGACATTTAATGCAGAAGTGATTATTCCTGCATCAGTGGTCTCAGGAAAACCTTGGACTTGTAAAGCTGTAGTCGTAGTTTAGAAAGTTTTTCTCCAGGAATGCATTGAAGCCTGCTCTCTTCCAAAGACCATTTGAAAACCAACATGATTAAGAAACTTGCATTGCCAGAGCACGGACCAGCTCGTTGCAGCCCAATATTTTAGATCCGCCTCGAGGCTTTTGGACTCATTTTGAGACAGTATCAGCAAATGTTCCGATTAAAATGCTATTGACCCAAACTGTTTCACTTTTCCCCGGCACAGACTGTGAAATACCAATCATCTCAGCGCAGTGTACTCTGTGTTTTTTTAATTACAGCTCCAGCAAGCGTGCCGTAAATGTGGCATTAGAATATAACCGGCCTTTGCTCTGCCTAAGCAGCATGAAAGACCAAGAGTTTCCCCGGGCGAGGCTGTAGGGCTGCAGGCTCACCCATTAGGCTGCATCTCTGAGTAGATCTAAGAATAGTTAGCTCAGCACAGAATACCGCATTTAAAGGATAGATCTGAAATTATGAAATACTCCTACTCAAAAAAATATCAAACAATGAATTAATCCTGCTGACAGGATCAGACAAGGTTCTATCTTATTCCGATTGGCCAAAGAACTTCCGTGTTGTCCAAAAACTATTAAAAGCACATCAGTGAGCTCCATCGATAGGTTTTCTACTTCTAAATGAATCACCAACTATTGATACGTCTCAGATTTCAGAGTATTTTCTGCTTTGTTTAGTCCTCTATGACAGTAAACTGAATATATTTTTGGGTTGTGCCCTAAACAAGACATTTGAGGACGTCGCATTGGGTTCTGAATACAGTGACCAACATTTTTTTGACATGTTATGGACTGAGCAACCAACCAGTTAATCAAGAAAGTGATCAGGTACTGATATGATGATACTGAAAATAATCCTTCATTACAATGAACTTGGACACTGTAGTCTATTTTGAACCCCACATCCTTTTGCTGTCAGTAGTCATTAGAGCTTCAGATGTTTATTAATTCGCCCCTGAAAACAGTCCCCTACATATGAACTATTTATTCCAATTTGAGTAAAGTTTTCTAAAAAATACAAGCTGTTTGAAAGTCAAAGTCTGTCTATATATAGAAGGGGTCATAGTAATAAAGTTCATAAGAAAGGTTTTTAAAGATGTGTATATTCATGAGGACAGAAAGTGTTTGGGGATCAGAGCTACAGGTAGGATGGGGGAAGTAGTTAGACAGACTCATAATAATTGGTTTGATCTCTTAATTACTTAGAAAGTAGAAAGTTACATGCACCACATTATGCAGCAGTAAAAAAAGAAATCCTTTCTAATGAATTCAACAGTGCTTGTCTCTGTCTGACCTCAGTTGTTGCTCCAGACGCAAAGCTCTTCAGGTCAGCTTTTGTGCTCCAACCCGACTGTGTCTATATTGTCTTATCTGGGGCCGGGAGACTTAAAAGGTCCAAATTTTGGTGGGTGAAACTGCGCCATGCCCTGCAGCTCTGCTCAATATTAATACCCGGTGCCGGCTGCATGCCTTCCAACTCCTCACCAGGCAACTCACTGCTCTGTGGGACGTACAGTCCAATTACATCAGCTGTCTCCAAGGCCTTTGTTACCAAGCCTGTGTGTGTGTGTGTGTGTGTGTGTGTGTGTGTGTGTGTATAAATTTATATATATATCAGTACATCTGTGTATCTCCAGTCCCCTCTGATGTCTTTTTGATGTTAGACTGGTGCTTTTAAGGGCTAATACAGCAGGCCCGTCTTTCTATCATATCTAACCTGGTTTTTTGAAAAAGAAGGAAAAGTTAGTGTGTGTGTGTGTCTCATCTCAGTATGTGTGTCGTCTAGCTTTGGAGATCTGAGGGGTTTTTTTTTTTTCTCCTTGCAGACAGCAGTTTGACAGGTAGCTTTGTTTAACACTTGTGCTACACACTGCCTTAAAGGTCTTTGTTCTCTACTCAGCTTGTCTGTCTGACTGCTTCTCTTCCTAACAGCTCCTCTGTTTTGTTTTGTTTTTTGTTTTTTTTCCACAAGAATATTAAAATCACGCATCAAGTGCTTTCACGGTGGAACAAAGAAACAAACTGGATGACGTCCAACAAACCAACAAAACAAGACTCAAGGTTGTGATGTTTGTTCACTGACGAGTGCTCCATCTACTTCATAACCTGACCTTTATCTGCAGTGTTTCCTTTGAATCAAGCCACCAACTTCATGTTCATCCACCTGAGGAACATTTTCAGACTCCAGACATTACTTCCCGACTCTGTTGCAAAGACCTTCATTCATTACCGTAACATAATCCTAATTGGATTGCAATAAATATAATTTTTTTTCTGATTGCACACCCTTATAAATTCCTTACACCAATATTTGAATGGGTTTCCATGTTATTATTGTCTATTGTACAACAAACTAACAAAACAGGACTTATTGTTCCAAGACTGTAATCCAGAGGGCTGGTGTTTGTTCATTGTCGACTGCTCCATCTGCCCGTTTTCTGAGGTTCTCTGACTCCACCATTTCTTTGAATCAAGTCACCAGGTTTGTGTTCATCCACCTGAGGAACATCGCCAAACGTTGGCATTAATTCCTGACTCCAGTACAGAGATGTACCTAACTGGATTGCCAAATAAATATTTAGTTTTCTAATTAATCAAACAATACACCCAAATTCCTTTACACCAAGTAGTTGAACTGGTTTGGCACAGATTGGCTACCATGTTTTTAGTATCAAAAACTGTAATAATGGACTAATACTGGACAGATAGCTATGGCATAGATTTTTTTAAAAAGCACGAACCATTTTCAGACTAACCATAGTATTCAAAATGTGACATTACAGTGTAGGCATTATGTTTGGGATCCTGACTTGCATGTTGGTATGCTGTCAGCCAGTTGAAGTAACAAAGTTTTGTAGCTGTCTATTTCAGTTATTACACACAGGGACTCTATCCTTTTGGCTGGATACAGTTTTGTTGACAATTTCAAGTAAAATCCTCAGAGCCGTTGTCTTTTCAAAACAGCCCGAAGTAAGAGATGTTGAATTCATATTGATTTTGTCGCCTTCTGTCTGAATTCAGCAGCAGTCCAAACAAAAACTGTTCTGTAGACTCAATCTGTCATTTGTGTATTCCTCTATAAGCCTGCTAGTTTTTGATGTTGGCACATGTTTTGGGTTCCCCCCAAGAAAAGACAAAACTCATTCAGTAATAACTTCTTTCGAGCAAACCACAAATCCACCAATCTTTGATTTTGTAGACTTGGGTAGAAATGAACAGCTTTGACACACACACACAACATAACACATGCAAACGTTTTGCAAAAGTTTGGAAAAGCCAGTGCAGAGATGACCCAAACACATCCATCTTTTTGCAATCCAACTGTTGAAGACCGCAGCCCTTGGGCTTTATGACCTAATTCGTATCATAGACCTTTAACAAGGTCTTGCTGTAGGCCTTTGCAGTGACTGACATTTGCTAGTGACTCTGTGACATTTAGACCTCCAGATCATCACGTCTGACTCCATTTTAACAGTTCTGATTTATCTCTTGCCTCTTGAAAATTAGGTCTGGTATTGATTTGCCATGAAGCTGATTGGACCTGTGTCGGTCCGGGTCACGTATGCTCTCAGTCTGATGTGGAAGTAGTGCTGTTGCCGGTTCAGCTGTGACACTAGTTTGGGCTACGTTAGCTCTGTCAGGGGGGGGAGTCAGATCAGGCTCTTTATGGTCTTTAGTCGTGCTGAACTGTTTGAGCGAGTATTTGACATTTTCCTTCAGACGAAAGCCTTCCAGGGTTCCAGCCCAGGCTTGTTCTTTGATAACACTGACTCTCCACTGGGGCACTTGAACGGCTTTTCTCTTTCCCTCTGCACTCATTCACTCTGAGTCTCTTTTTCACTTCTACTTTTAGCCTGTTGTTTCAGGAAGTATATTCCTTTGAAATATTTATCGTTGTTAGTTCAGCTCCTTCACTGTCAGTCTATATTTGTCCCACTGGCCTTTCCTGATAATTCCTAATGTGGTTGCTGACGTGAACGCACAGACCTAAGTGGTGTGTCAGTTTCCTGTAAAGAGCCTTGTGATTGTCTCAGCCAGTTATTTCTGGCAAACTGAAGGGTGTTTCATTGAATTCATGAGTGACGTGTTGGTCAACCAAGTTTGTGATATGGTAATAATAATATTTATCACCCCATTTTAAGTCATGTTAATTGAGCTGTACCGAGCAGGAAAATCTTTGATTACTTGACTTTTCTTTGATCATGAATTTGTCAGCCACCATTTGGTCATTGTCAGATGCTTTTGTTTCCATGGCAACTGCTTCCAAGCATCAGCTTAGCTACTATAGCTCTTGACCAATCACACAATTACCAGCGAGTTCATCCATTCATAAGTTTTCCTGCTCAGTTGAAGGTAAGGACTAAGGCCATTTTCAGACCAATCGAAGGATGGCGAGGTCTGACGTGTAACGCTTTCTCGCTTTCTCAATGCCGGTGCTCCCTTAATGTCATTCACTGTCTGTGTCTCTCGACCAATGCTTGCTATCACCCTCTCTTTCTCTCATTTTCAAACCATTGGACACAAACCAAATTAAACTTATTTGTGTCATTTTGCAGCATAAATTGCAAGCCAGACTCAGAATTAGAAGCTGGGTAGATGAAATAAACAACAAATTCAGTATCAGAGTTTGGTCCATGAATCCACCTGGATAGTCTCAGTTTCAGAGACATTTCAGACTGACTGTGGAGGTTTGACCAGTCTCATCATCCGATTGGCCACTGCAGCATGATGCCAGGTTGCGTTTCTCCAAAAGTCGATTCTGGCTCAACATCTCCAACACGAATGAATGGAAACACCTGTGTTTTTTGCCACAGTGCTTGATTTGGTCTAATCCTCCAGTGCCTCCATTGACACCGAAATCATTTTTAAAGTATTTTCAATATCGCAGCGTCCCTGTAGTTTCTTAGCAACATGTGAACAGAGAAGCAAAAATCCAATCATCGGTGGCCACTCGTGTTGCATTTGGGGTGCATCCAAATTTCAGGTGTGAGGTACAATGTGCCTCAGCTGGATTAATCTGCAATCTGAATTTGAGATAGTGTGAACAGACGCTCAATCCCAAATGATCAGTTCCTCTGTGTACTTCACAGTACATGCTTATATTATAGGTATATTGATGTGTGTTCTGACAAAATTGACACGTTGTCGTCGAGCATTAAAGTCAACTCATCGCTTGTTGCTCGCATTGCAGGTTTTTATGCCGCTCCAGCCCATCTAAACGCGCTCTCCCTCCCCTGTAACTTTCCTACCAAGACGGCAATTTTCTATGTAAATTCGCTTTCCCCGGTCTTCTTCTTCATTTCCATAGCAGCACCGTCAAAAGAGCTGACTGTCAAAAGTGTGCCGAGTCAGCACCGGCTGTGCACAGGAGAGGAGAGGAAATATTATCAGGAGTTGATAGTCTGACTGCGTGTGCATGCACACGTGGCCATATTGATATGCAAAGGCAACAGCGAAGCAAGGGTTGCTAATATTGAGATGAAGGATAAAGCCAAAGCGTTTTCCTGAGCGTTTCTGCCTCTCTTATCGAGCGTCTGTCAAACTTTCGGAAAAGGCTTCCAGCAGCTGAGATTGGATTGGAAAGACATCCCTGACGATCCTTTTTTCTGCCTTGTGAGACAATGAAACTGGCTTGAACGTTTAATATCATGTTGGATTTGTTTTGCACTTCTTAACTCTCGCTTCATGTCAGCTGCAATACATTAGATATTTAAGTTGTTTAACAAGAACGTCTGCCCATTAATCGACACCAGATACAGACAAATGAGACGCTTTGAGCAGCGTGGATGCAGGACGTGTGAAATTACAGCAACATAAACACGCCGGGAAAAGATGGACTTTTATGAAAATGATGTTGTTTCCTCTGTACACAAACAAGATAAATGTTGTTTCTGTGGATGTAATCTGAAGCTTGCCATCAAGCTCTAATTTGTAAAGATTTGTTTAATGTATTATAATCCTAGGCAAATTTTCTATATATAGTTTGGATAAGGGTAAGAGGGAGGCTCACACAGGGTGGAGTTGATGTGACTTGACAAAGGCAGCTGCACTGAGAAATGGGAAGACGTAAAAAGCAAGAAGGATGATGGTGAGTTTAATAATTCTACACATGGAGGCTGCACAGGAGCTGAGATGAAGGTAGGCAGGACCCTTTAAAAGTCTGAATTATCCAGTGCAGACCAGTCTGGTATCAGCTCCTGTAAAACCTCCAGGTTTTATGTCAGGCCCGGATTAAATTAAGTCAATAGATTAGTCACTAAACACAGAGCTGCATCAAACTTTGTCCAAAGAAGTTCACGTGTTACAGAGCTACAGTCACCACTGTTGTCAAGAAAGAGACAGAAGCTCACTATACATTATTTAGTTGTTGTTGTTAGTAAATGTCACAATCTCCCAGAGCCAAAGGTGATTTAAAATCTTGTTTTGTCTAAGCAGCCGTACCAAAAACCCAAATTATTAAATTCAGGATGACTCAGAACAGAAACACAGCGAGCTCTCCAGCTGGAGAAGCAGGAAACTTCAGTTATTTTGGATTTTTCTTGACAACATTCACTTGATTATCAAAACAGCTGCCAATTGATTCATTCATCAGCTTTTAGCTTTATCACTCTCAAAGTGAAATGTCAATACCGTTGGGGACAAACCAATGAAATCAAGTTGTGCTTTTCATACTGCCCAAAATACAGTAATTGGCATTGAGTACACCTAAGAAGGTAAGAGAATCCATCAAATATCATGTCATTTATCAGCCCCCGAAAGGCGGCAGTGTCCCATTCAACTGTTTTTCTTCTAAGAAAGTCATGACTCATCCTATTCTGACTGCGATTGGCTTAACTTGTGTTGCAGCCTAACCAACCCAAACAAACAAAGAAATGGAATGAGCACTAGCCAGTTAGCTGCCACTGGGCGACTGGCAACTACTGTTTTAGAACGAGTTGATTTCTGGTTGTGTAACGTTAGTTGGATAAATGTCAGGGCTGTCAGACTAGATAATAAACTAAAGTTATATGGCATTAATTCTCTGTATTTGTTGATGTTTTTTAAAGGGTTTAACCTGAGCTAGGCCATAAGAAAATACCCTAAAATGTAATAAATGGAGTATTAAGTGCAAGAACAGTCTAAGGTTTTGTTATTTTTTATTGATTTCAGGTGTGTGTGTTAGTCGTAGTTCCTTTTATTGGTACCATCGATGCCTGTCGCTCTATCACCGCAGGACATGAGGTCCTCTCCCTCTTTTTCCATCACGTTCTTCGCAGACAGCAAACCCTATAAATGATTGGCGAGCGTTTGTGTGTCCTCTTTGTGTTTTATCACGGCTGACAGGCGGCCTCTGCTGAAACAACCAAATCCACTCCATCTCCCTCCGTCTCCTTTCTCCATCCATCTCATTAACATTCAAACAGCTTCACCTGCAGCCCTCTGTGCTAGTTGAAGTGGTGTCTGGGTTTAATTATTTGAGACAGTACTAAGCATTCTGGAGACGAGCACATTCTGGAGAGATCCACAGTGACCCAGGAAAATGTTTTGTTGGACTGAACGTGTTCATCTGCTGAGGTGGATGTCACCTCCATGTAAAGCTTCAGTTTCCTCCATGTATATCCCATCCCAAGGCTTTCTGCTGGGAAATGTTTTTATACTGTGAAGACATTTGCATTTTACACCGACGACTCAATGCCAGCATATCTTTGTGCTGCTGTGCAGAGTCTGCGCTGCCGGACAAACTCTGTGAAGAAGACGAGATTCTCACATCAATCTCTTTTTTTTTACTTTCATTTTCTGCTGCTTTTCTTTGATTTGCATATCAGACAACACGTAAAACTAAATATCTTTTCCTCTCCTCACATTTCATTTCCTCTTCTCTCTTCTTCGCCTATTCCTTTCCTCCTTTTATCGCTCTCGTATCTCCTCTTTTCCTTTTCCTTCCCTGTCTTTCCTTTCCTCTCCTGCCCTCATCTCTCATTTCATCTTTCTCCTCTTTTTCTTTTATTTCCTCTTCCATCTTTGTCTCTCCAGTCATCTCACTTCCTATCCTTGTGTCCTTTCTTTCCTCTTTCATCCTCTTCCACCTTTTTTCCTCCTTTCCTTCCCTCTCCTTTTGTGGCCTTTCCTTATTTCTCCTCTCATCTAACTATTTCTTTCCTGTCTTCCTCTCCTTTCTTCATCTCTCCTTTTCCTAACTCTTCTTTCTTTCTCTTTCTAATCCTTTCATTTCTTTTCTCTCACCTCTTCCCTTTCCCTTGATTTCTTCTCCTCTCCTCTCCTCTCCTCTCCTGCCATATGTTTGGCTTTAATTATTACTAATTCGACTCTTTAAGCCGGGGTTTATTTTTCTGCCACCCTTCACGCCGTGTTTTTCCTCCCTGAAGCGAGTTATTAAACCTGGAGAGAGACTGAGAGAGAGAGACTCTGACAGAGAGTGGAGAGGAGGACAAGAGCAACCATTCACACAACAGCCGGCTTCTTAACCACTGAAAGCTGTCACCTCCTCAGAGCAGTGTGTGTGTGTTTGTGTGTGTCGCCTAAGCCTCTCCAATACAGCTGTCAGGGCAGCAGCCTGCAAACGGGTCTCATTCAGCTGACACCAACACAGTCGAACACCGGCTTACTCTTTCCACATTTAGTCTGCACTCGTCATTCAGTTTTGCCTGCATGGATTCATTAATTCATGAAGTGAAATATCACTCCTCCGGCCCATTTTTAATTTCTTAGAGAGTCCTTCAGAGTGTCTTTCACACTATTTCTTTTTTTTTTTTCCTGAAGCATCCAAAAGGAAGTGTTTGGCATCATCAGTGATGTTACGAAGCCACGTTATGAACATAAAATGAATGCCTGGCAGATATTTGTCATGCTGCCACTCCACATAAAGGCCAGTAGATGTTGTATGGTGCAGAACAACTTTAAAGGGTAGGCTGGTATTTGATATTGAAAAATACAAAAACAACTTCAATTTGAAGAAAGCAGCTAAAATTTGCAGACAAAAAAATCATTTTTAAATCAGTATAATTATTTTTAATCATCCTGTGAACGCTGTGAGTCGTCCAGGTCATCCTTCTTTGATAAGAGTTGAATCTGGGGCAGCTGGACTTGGTTGTCAGTCTTCGGTTCTGACTGGCTGCTGGGGAAACCAGGTATTTAGCCTCTGTGGGACAGGTAACCAGGCCATGGCCTTGTTTCCACTTGGTTAGTTGGATTTTTATTCTTATTTTTAATCATTTCTATTATCCGTTGCAAGATAAATCCCAACAGGTTGATGCAGGATTAAGTTATTTAATATCAACAGTTGATAAATCGTTAACTAAAACAAGCAAAATTGCTCATTTTGATTAATCATCAGTTGACCCTGTAGATGTAAATAGCAGCTTATAAATAGACTTTCCACTTTTTGTGTGTGCCAGTTAATGAAGCAGCAGACAGATAAATTAGAGACAAGACAGGACTTGAAGGAAATCGAGGTGAGATGGAGTGTAAGGAAGAATTTTATACATGGGCGAATAGAAGTGAGATGAGCAGGAGAAAAGACTTATAAGGTCTCCTGGAGTGGCGAGGTCATCTGTGAAACAAGGAGGGGGAGCAGCTGATGAAGGGCAGAGGGGAGAAGGAGGGCAGTGTGTCAGGGTCCAGGAGGAGGAGGAGGAGGCAGGCAGAGGTGTCGGCATGCGTGGCTCGCTCCGTCCCCGCAGACGCGACTGTAATCTGGGCCACACGTCCCACAAGGCCTGCTGGGTGATTCATCTTAGTTAGGGAGCTGTCCAGGCGACTCTCTGCAGACTGCAACACATAATCATACACACACACAGACACACACTGCCAACATTTCTGGTTAAAGAACCGGAGCTGGAAACTTGATTGGAACACACACACACTCAGACACAGCACATACTCCCGTGTACTAAATGTTAAATCCTTGTAGGGACCTTTCACCTCCTTCTTTCTTCTCTAAACACAATCTAAACTGTAATCTATACGTGACTTAATCACTAATAGGAGCCTCATTTTATGTAATTTTTCTTTACATACACGTGTCCTATCCCTGTCAGCTCTCATCAGTATCATTATGGACTCTGTAGGTTATTCTGCAAGTGCAATTAATCCTCAAAGTAGAGTAGAAACTAACCTGTCAAACTTTACAGGGCTTTACACTCTAAATAGAAGTCATTTTATTCACAAATTTGTGCTTTATTTCTGCATGTTGGACCACTATTATTTAGTATAGTTATAATAACATTAATAAAACCCAACCACAGTGCTTAAATAGTCCAATACAGCAGCAGCAGAAGTAGTAAACATGGACATTTTAGTCCCGATCTTGGAAACAGCAGCTGACAAAACAACAATCTAGGGCTTCAATTAGCAATAATTATCGTCATTTAATTAATTCATTGTTTGGGATAAATAATGCAAGGTACTGGTGGCAAATCACAGTTCACAAGAGTTTAAAGTGGCATCTTCGAATGTTTTGTTTTTTCCAACCAGTAGTCCAGTTGTTTACCTGGTGACATTTTAGCATGTTCGATTAAAAAATGACAATAAGACAAAAAACGATGATCTCCAGCTCAAGAACAAGCAAGTAGGTGCTTGTTTTTGTCAACTGCTGTTTCCAAAGTTACAAAAGAACCATCAAGCTCAACACATGGTCACATGGACATCTACATTTCCCTGGCAGTTAAGTCAACTTTCAAACAAAAGTCAAACAAGTACTATGTGATATGGATGAAAGTGATAGGACCTTTAGTTGAGATTGTTTTCTTAAATGTTAAAATGTTAGTCTTTATTAGGTTTTGCAGCATGAATACATTTGTATAGTTGTATAATATGATAATATATAACTATTTTAATTGGTTTATATAATGAGAGTACAATTGTGTATTTGTTGTTGAGTCCTCACATCTCAGTAATTTAGTTTATTAACAACTGTTTATTCACACCGTAGATGTTTCTACTGTCTTCTTAAAAAACAGAGCTGGTGTACTTCTATATAGTGAACCAGCTTAGCTGACTTTCAGCAAAGGGTTAACGCTTTGTGTTTCGTTACAGTACACAGGGCGTCATTGACGTCATCTTTCAGTTTCTTTCCCTGAAATTTGAATCTCTGTTGTTACAAAAAGACACAAATATGTCGGTGGCAACGCCTGTATCGTGTTTTTTTCCTCCTCATTGGTTGCCCCCTTTACATTGTTGACAGTAATGAGAACTAATCTATACCCTGTGGAAATGCATCATCATCAACGTCAAGTCATGTTTGTGTAAAAGCTGTATCGACTTATCTGATGTACTCACTTTCCCTCAACCGTCCTTGCTTACTTACACTTCATTTGGTGACTCATGACAATAAAAGTACCTTTCAGTAGCCTCCAGAGAGCTTCTCTGGACCCCAGCTGGTGGTTTTGTGTGTACTTCGAGGTAAAAAATAACTATAATAATGACAAAAGATGAAGATTGAAGTATCTTCTTGTTTGGTTGGATTGAGGCTACTGGTGTTGGAGAAACTGGACCCAAGTAGTCCAGAAACAGATGTCTGATGCTTTCTTTTGAATGGATCTCTTGTTTTCTTTGTTCTTGAAATATCTTATAACATAAACTTAACCTTCTAATCTTAAACCAAAATAATGGCCTTAAAAATGGCACACAAAGACGAGGCAATATGTTGAAATGTCTTCAGTTTGTACAAAAACACTAATTACACACACAAGAAAACTGGGTTTTACCACTCAAACTCCCCAGTGGTACAAGTTTCATGCATGTAACTGCATCTCAAATGGGTTTGTTTGTCTCCGTTTCTCATTCTCATTCCCTCTCTATCTCTCCAAAGCACACACTTTATTCTCATTTTCTGGATTAAATGACTTTGTGGAGGGCAAACATAATGGGCAAAACTTCCGGAGGAAGGAAAGTAGAGCAAATTCGCATCCCCTCTTCCTTCCTTCTTTCTCTTTTCATTACTCACCTCGGGAGCTTTAACTGGTCCTGTTGTGTCTCTGATTGTCTTTTCGACGATTCTCTGGCCTGAATCGTCGCCATTAGTTTGGATGTTGTTTGTAGGGTAATTACTCGGTTATTGCATCCATCCACGGTCCACAAATCTGATTACTGCTCATGATTATCATTTTTAAACTTTAATTTCTCAACTCGTTTTAGATTTCCGGGCTGATATTAAAAGCCCACAGCAAACTTATGACTATCTTATGAATACCAATGTTCATTTATTAAGGGATTTTCCTGGAACAGTATTAGTCAGTGGGTGGAACAACTCCGTTCAACTCCAACTTCAATGGCGAGTCCCACATAGATGAAAACACGACAACCAGAAGGACTTTGCCAGTTTGCTGGTTTGTAGTCCATTTTAGGGGTCAACCACACACATGTATATGCTATTAGTTGAGGCTGTGATTCCCCCAGTCAAAATTCACTAATGTTGAGCTCAACACGAAGCAGAGGTTCAAATATGCTTTTCCATCTGATCAGAAGAACGTTTTATTCATCTCTTTGCTCGCATGGAATGGAAGTGAACTGAAGTCGGATGTTCGACAGTGTCAGACTTTCCAGTAAAACTCTTCTACTTCCTCCATAAAGAATAAAACTTATTCAAACGTGCCCGTAGAGTATCTTGGCAATGTGGCTCGTATCCACTCCCCAGAACCGGAGGCTCAGTCCGTTCTGACATTGATAGTCCCGTAGCTTGCCAACCCTCGGCAACAAGTCAAGAAAGTCCATAGTTCTTATTCACCCCTTCTACAAAATCGGATTATTGTTTCCCCGTCATTCTCTCTGTACTCCGTGGACCAAGCTTCAACCATCTGGTTTCCAGGCATCGATTCCTGGAGCCAACAGCAGCACCCTGGCTGGACTAAAAGGAGGTGAAAAAATGCTGAGCCTCTCCTATTAAATGCAAGAGACATCACTTTTTGTTTGTTTTCTTGGGTGTCCGAAAAGGTCACCAAGTGACCATAACGCCACACATTTAAATCCAGTAGATACAATCACTTTCGTTCTCTAGTGAAGCAAGTACAAGATTGTATTTTGATCATGAATTTCCTCACCACTCGGCAGATAAGACGAGTTCTCACTGTTTAGTTCATATGTGATGAAACATAATTTAAAAGACTTCTTCAACATGACAGATACTCAGAGCTACTTATTTAAAATAATAATCATGCACACTGAGAAGTGATTTATTCGGTTAACATACAAAAAAAAGAAACCACATCAGCTTCATGTGTGTTCCTCTGTCTCTGTATAAGTCAGATGCTTATTAACGCTTGTTGGCAGTTTGCTTGATGGCCTTGGACACAAGGTGTGTTTAATTTATTCTTCTGTGCATCCCTGGGAGTGTTTTTATTGTTCCCCTCAGTGTGCTCCTGACATTATTAAAGACATTAATCACCAGGATCTGACGCCTTGTTTCAACACAGTCCTGCTCCCACAGTGCACACACACTCACAGTGGGGTAATTTGGTGTCAACAGTGGCACTGTGAATCTTGGAAAATACAGTGTCTCGTAAGTCCTTTTTGAAATACGATACAAATATGTTTCAACGGATGAAGATATTAGAAACTGAGTGAGTGTATCAGTATGTTCATCTTTTAAAGTTTTTATCATTTCACGATTCAAGACACAGCAACAACCCAGAACCCCCAAGGTGATGTTTTACAAGGGGAGGTGTCGACTTTCAGTCCATCTTTGTTTATCTGCCTTTGATCAAAACACAATGCCACCAAGAACTGAAGTCCTTAAGAATACTGCTGATTTACATTTCCACACTCATTATAACAAACTATTTTCTTTTTATTTCATTTTCCATCTCTTAAACTTAAGACATGGACATCTATGTAATTTTTAGTTTTGTTTTTACCATCCGGTTCTGAGAAAAACCCTGTGGCTGTCTTTAATTGAAGCAATATTACATCAGTGGGTGTCCTTTGCCGTAATTATTGGCACAGCAGTGATGCGGTCACTTCAATTACTTGGGTACGAACAAAGTAAAATATATAATCGAAAGGTTTAATTTGTGGCAATTTGCTGTCAAAATAAAAAAATTTGCTCGCTGTTTCCACTCTAATTTCCATTCCCATGTCAGTGGACTCCTATATGTACTGGAACCCAGTTTACTACTAGTAGTCCGAGCCTTATTAGTGGAGACAATTTCTAGTCCCAGTCAACTAATGTCAAAGCCTTCTAGAGATCATGGAGTTTCCCAAACTTGATAAATACTGCACATATAAAGACTAAACTGCTTTGCTAGTTCAGTCTTGTAGTGACTAAGACATCTGCTAAAAAAAAGATCATTTACCCATGGACAGAGTTATCTCTTAAATCCGTGAACTTTACATTTTTGCGACGCAAGATGCATTTTGCGACTCCCCAACACAGCTCATGGGGGATGTGATCAAACATTTCCAATAACTTCACAGTAGTAAAGTCAAAATATATTGAAATATATTTCTGTGCTTAAAACTGATCATTTTCTACATGGACACCATATTTTCTGTTACTGCTCTTCCTGGTCCAGCTCACATTTTCACACCTGTGACTTCTGAAGGAAAAGCTGTCGAGTTGTCTTATTGTTTTGACAAGTAGTCTCTTGAGCTTTTCTTCTTCACAAATCTTTTCTCCACCCTGCCCCCATCTCTCACACCCTGCAGAGTGGTAGATCCTTTGGGAACAGAGCTGCCAGCTCGCTGACATAGTGTATGCTACTGTACCTCGTCTGTCTGTATATATGTGTATGTATGTGTGTGTGTGTGAAAGATATTACTGCACTGATGAAAAAAAGAATAACGGATGTATGATAACAACAGAGATGAGTGCGTGATTTACTGGTGATTTTCTCGCAATCATCCTTAAAACATGAAGGAAGGGAGGAAGGTAGTGTTGCTGACCTAGCTTTAAATGTTAATTTGGTGCATTTGTGACAGCTGTCTTTGGTTAATTATGTGTATATTTGGAGGGATAATGATCCGGTGCAAATAAATCACACATTTTAATGATATTTGGTATCCTCTCTTTTTGCCTTCTGCAAATCTAATTCATAATTCGTCAGCTGTGTCAGATGATTTGAGTTGCAAATGCAGCAAATCAAGTCTGGAAAGTTTTTTAGTTTTTAGCAAAACATTGAGTTTTTATTGTCTCAATTCAGAAGTCTTTTTTTGGCGTGCACATCCTCGATTTCTCCAACTGTCCTTCCTTTGACAAGTGAACCAGTTTTCTGACTCATGAATCTCTGTGCTGCCAAAATACAACAAAATATGGACTTAGATATTTTATCTTATGTGGCTGATTTGTAGGTCAGGCTGTTTCTGTTTAGAGACAGGTTTGATGTGTTTGACTTACATCTCTGCCAAAGAAGCATTCTCATTCTACATCAAGCATCAGGGATAAATTTTTTTTTAAAAAGACCTGCGATTTGCTGTAGTTAACAGAAAAACGAAAACGTAGCGTCTTCTCAGCGCACAGCAGCGGCTCAGTTCGGGTCAAGCTGCTCAATCCTTGGCAGCAGTGTCCAACAGTCCACCACATCTTGGGCCAAATCCCATTCTATCTTAAATGCTTGACTAAACTCATGCCAAGAGCCAAATATGGAAGTACTTTCGCTTTTACGGCCAACAAAATCAGACACCTAAGAGACACCATAACCCCTCGGCTAAGACTGCTACAAAGCTGTCCAGTCAGATATGCTAACACAAAAGCTGAGACCGGAAAATCAAATTCAGTAACACTTGTAGCTGATAGTTATTCAAGGGGAAACGTATTTTTCATTGCAGCAGAAACACAAAATGATTCTAACATTTCAGACTCAAACCAATAACATGACTGTTAGTACTGTTAGTACTGTTAGTCAGAAAACAATCGAGTATTAATTATGTAAAAAATGCCACACAATCAAGAAATACAAACCACAACCATTATAACCTCAAAAAACGACAATGTTCATTCACATTTAAGTATGTTTGAGGCCTATTTCTGTAACTTCGACCAGGTGACAACGACTTCATTCAGGTTTGAAGACAAAGGCCAAAAGTCACGCTACACATGACAGGAAATTCACTTTTAAAAGGACGTGGTCACCCAGTTTATTTCAGGTCCCAGATACATCGTCACCTAGTTTCATATGCAGATATATTTGCTCCTTTGCTCTTGTTTTACAGTTGAATAGTCATGAAGTTATTTAAAGCAACACAGAGCCCTCTGCGCACACTGGTGGTGATTCCAAGTGGAATAGAGGGTTACCTTCAGAAAAAGTTGAACTTCGCTACTCCATAAAATGGTGGAAATGGATCCTAGTGCACTGAAGTACAGTACACAACACATGTTTGTGTTTACCAGCTCAGGCTGCAATATCTTATTCTGATAGATACCAAAGGAAATGAGAAAAAGTCAAACATTGGTGCGCATAGCTCGGAGGGCTGACTGTCTGCTGTCTAGGAGAAGTTTGTACTTTGACTTTCAAGTTAAAGCTCAAGTATTGTTACATCTTAAATATAATTAATCTATAATGAGTCATTAAGGAATCCACAGTCAAGACAGATTAAGGAATACTCTAAATACAAAACACTGCTGGATGTTTTGCCTGTGCATCGTCCAATCATTCTGCCCATTTAGTCTCCACAGCTGTAATTAGTCATGTTTAATCAGATGTAGGCTGATTCTTCCAGAATTGCTTATTTTCATTGTTAAATTGGCCAGAAATCCATTTTGTCGTCACATTAAAACTGCCTGTACGTGCCAGAAATGCTTCTTCCCCAGTTCCATACCCAACATCTCATTACATTATTATTTTGAGGTTTCAAATCTTATATCATCTTATATCTTATAATTGCATTTTTACGTAGTGCAAGTGACCTACTATAAAAACTAAAATGTGGTAAAGAACCTATGTAATTTTCCTCAAATTACAGATGGAAGAAAGTCAGTGTTGCTGCGATAAACAATAAGGCTGCCAGGGAACGATATTGGCAAAAGATTACAAGGATAAAAAGAGGCAGACAGGAAAGAGGGAAAGCCTGGAATAAAGGGATAAGAAGAGTGGAAGGAAGGAGAGAAGGTGTCTTCTTCTGGGAGCTTTACATATCAATAAGTATGGAGCAACTTTATAATATTTCCAATGTAAATCAAGCTTTTTAAAGAACTTGACCTGTGAGTTCAGTGAGCTTTGACTTTAGTTGTGTAGACGTCTTGCCCCGGCCGAAAGCGCTGACCTTAGAAGGTTTTAGTTTGTTCCCTGGTGCTGTGGTCTGCCTGGTGCGACTGCTCCTCGTAGTTATTTTTAACATTTTCTGAGACTAGTATACCGATTTAGAGAAAATGCTTCAGTTTCCTGCTTTCTCACATTGTGCTTAAAGCTGCCAGATTCAATTTATTTTGAAGAAGACCTGAAATGGTTCTGTGTATGTCACTTTCTTTGAAGGATTGAAGCTGCAGTTGATAACCGTTTAGAGCCGCAGGAACATTTCGATTAATCGGTTAGCTGATTGACAGGAAATTAAACTGCAATTATTTTGATAACTGATTAATCGTCTGTCTAAAATTATGAACTTTTCTGACCTATATGATCGAAAACTGAATATCTTTGTGGTTTTTGAATGTTGATTGAACAAAAAAGGCAACCAGAACACACTAACTTTAAAGGTCCAGTGTGTAGGATTTAGGGGCACCTAGTGGTGAAGTTGTAGATTGCGTTTGGTTGATTTGGTTTGTCCGTGGTTAAACATGACGGACCCGCTCTTACTGTAGATATAAAAGGCAAATTTTAAGACAAAAAAAACACAATGATTCTTATTTTCAGGTGATTATACACTAATGAAAAACACAATGATTCTTATTTTCAGGTGATTATACACTAATGAAAACCTGCTAATGAATGTTATATTCAAGTCCTGCCAATAGATCCTCTAAATCTTACACACTGGACCTTTAAGTTGTCTGGTATCATTGTTTACGTGGTCACATAGCAACCAAACTATCGCTGAGTAACGGGTCTGATCCTGAATCTTGTTGTTGTAGACTGTGATTTTATTTCTGTACAGTTTTTTTCTCAAGGTTTGGAAAGTATGATCCGTTTCCTGTGAAGAGAAACATCTTATAATGAGATGCTGTCTTTCTTTCCTTCTCAGGTATTCCGTAGAAAGGCTGTGGAGCTGGGTGAAAAGCTGCTGCCAGCCTTCAAAACACCCACCGGCATCCCCTGGGCCCTGCTTAACCTCAAGAGGTAGGGCACACACACACACACACTAACACACTCTTTCTCCACAGCAGTCCACTCTGGTGGTATTTGAGGCGGCAGGTCTGTTTTTCTTTTAGTGGTTTGATACTTTAAAGAGCTCTTAGGTCTGAGGCTTGATGTGAGCCGAGTGAACACAAGCTCTTTCTATTCCGCTCTCGCGCACGGAGCAGAGATGTTTTAGTTTTACATGACAGAGCCGACTTGTCAGACAGAGACTGTTTGGTTTTTCATCCAGGACTACATGCCAGCGCCTCGCTCGGAAACTAAGCTACCACTCAGAAGACAAACCAAAAGTTTCAGAGTACTCCGACAAGGTTATGGGCCACAGTCAGCCTTTATTAAAACTCTGACACACACGGCCAAAGGAGCTGACTCCTACACACACATCAGAAACACTTTCAAGTTAATAGAGTAATATAAAAATTGTTTCGTTACAGATCATCCACCAGTGAGCACACAGACTCTTCTAGAACATAATGTGTGTTGTGCTTAAATGTGAAGCAGCATTTTTTACTATGAAAAGATAGTTTTGGTAAAGGTACTACTACTAGTACTGGCACAAGACAAGTTCATCACGTATTGAAACAACAACAACAACTGTTCTCACCTACAGGCAATTTAGAGCACCACAGAGAGAACATGCAGACTCCTCAGAGAAAAGTCCCAGCTGGGGTTTAAACGGCGACAATGCTAAAGTGCCATCCTGCTGTATTACATCATGTATCAACTGTAATTATCAGTCTTTGTTAGGCTTTATTAACAGATATATATATATATCATACATCATATGCTGGACTGCATACAAGGTATATTCCTGATTCTATGATTTTCTATGTAACCACAGCTTCCCACGCTCCAACGACGTGCACTCAACAGGTTAATTGGTGACTCTAAATTGGCCGTAGGTGTCAATGTGAGTGTGAATGGTTGCCCTGTGATGAGCTGGCCACTTGTTCGTGGTGTACCCCGCCTCTCGGCGATGCTCCATCCTCCAGAATTTCATTATTAGTTCCATTGCAGTGCATTATATATCAACTGGATTTATTCATGTTTGGTAGGCGGATAAATATTGAGGATCCAAAAATCTAATTAGTTCTCAAGTGTCGTACCTTATCAGTAATCCCAATAAGGACTGCAAACTAATGACTTCATTACTGGGTGTTAACGTAACGATAGGGTCCAAAATGAACACCCGAGTGACGTGATGAGTAGGGTTAGAGATCCACCCCAGCAAACCTCTTCTCCTCCTTCCCTGAAGCTCAACAGGTTACAAATCTCACATTTTCATGACCAGCTGCCCCCGGGTGGCACCACAAAACAGTTTGTGCTAACACTGCGAGCAAATGAGGTGATAAGAGACGGCCTGTTATCCCTCCACTGTTTTCCTCCCTCCTGCTTAACGCTCGCTGCATGTTAATTTTATTTATTTTGTCCAAATGCTTTCAACGAAACATCACTCTTACGCCTCAGGGGCCATGCCGCCGTTAGAAGGAGTCACATTTAACAAGAGCTGAATCTCAGTTTATGTCGTTTCTATCTTATCTTATCTTACATAACACAGCATCACCTGTTATAAGAACACGAACCCATATAGACCATTTAAAGGTCTGCACTCCTCCGTCAGTCACACGTGATGAGGGGAGCGCTTCTTTTCTTTTTCCTTTCCTTTTCTATCTCTCTCTCCCCAGAGAGAGACTCGACTCTCTGCTGTTTGTCAGCCGTTAATTAAAAAGCAGGTTGTCCTGACGATAAACGTGCTGTGACAAATTAATTTTCTTTCTGTCTGTATGGGTGAATGGACTCTGCTCTCTCTTCCCCTCCAAACCCACCCGCCCACCACCACCTATCCTCCTCTGTGGAGTGAGAAGCACCCCAGGGAGAGAGAGTGTGTGTGTGTGGGCATGTACACGTATATGTGTGAATGCCCTAGAGGCCTGAGCAGATTGCCGGTGATGATGACTTTACCTGCATGACTGAGCTATGATAGCTCGGAAACACACACACGCTGAAAACGTCCTTGCACACACACACACACACACACACACACATATTACCATGCATACATCAAACAGCAACTCACTGAACTTGAACGCCACCTAACTTTTCTCCTTGCATGCAGAATAACATCAAAAAGAAGAGCCGGGTATCTGGATGAAACCAGTAATTTGTTTAAATGCATGTTTTCCGATTCATCGTACTCATTCCTGGAAAGGAGCAAAATTTAAATTTAGACTTAATTGGCAGCTACGCATGCATCAATGCACATATTTGGTGTTTGCTATATGGTGGACTGGAACAATCGCTTCACGATACGGCAAAATGCAGATGAGAGAACTCAAACGTGACCCGAGAATTGCAGTGTTTCGTATTTTGCTCCAGAAGACAAATGTAGAACATCCAACGTCTGCACCACACGACAGAGTGTTTATATTTTTCTGTATTTTAGCTTCAAGGTAGTTTTTTTTTTTTTTGCTTTCAGGATATTTTTGGCTTGTCGTCAAACCTAAATGTTGGCAGGTATGCTCTTAGCATATTTTCAAAGTGAATATATATATTTTTTGAGTTCAAGTAAGACAGAACTAAAAGGAGAGACTGATTTGAACAGATCAAAACGTTGTGTGAATGGGTTGCTGAGAAGAAACATCAGTGAAGTACTTTTGAAGCAGCGTAGTTGGGAGCTGTTAGACTGCCTACATAACCTTGACCCAGATTGAAGCAGAGGAGGGAAAAAAATCTGTAAAACACACACACACACACTTGCAAATGAGGCCCAATTATCATCTCTACTTCATCCCCATTTCTCCTCCTCCCCCCTCTCTCTTTCTACTCCTTCATTTAAAAAAAAAAAAGTTTTTCCACATCCCTCTCTCCTGTATTCCCTCCCCGTCCTTCCACAGTCCATCCATCTTGCATTGAGTGACCCAGTATCGTCTTCTGTTTTGGGACATTATGTTGTAGGTCCACTCCACTCCATGGCCTTGTTCTCTTTATTCCCTCTTTGTTTTTTTTTATTTTTTCATCTCTCTACCCCACAGCTATCGGGAAAAAAAAGCCCAAGAGAGACGAAGGGGGCTACAAGAAACAAGGCCACAGTTTAAAACGTGTTGCTGCTTCTACACCAAATAAACCGTGTTTGCGTTGCAGTTGCATTGTGTTCATTTGAGAGAACAAGACAAATGTAATTTCCTATCTTTTGCTACTTGTCCCAATGAAGATATGGGTTTGCACTTTCTCCAGGGAAATTAATGAGCCCCAAAGTTAAACAAAACGATTATTTGTTCTCAAAGTGTCGACATGGTTTTAGTTCACGTCTAAAGATGAACAAACTGCCTTGAGAGGTTTTGAGCTTGTGAGAACACACTAAATACGTGTATGAGAATATCATGGACAAAACTAATGTCCCATGTGATCGTAACCTGATCAGATCTGTTTCTCTAGCTGGCTTTTAGTAATTTAACACCATCCTCTCTGGCTGAAAGCGTGTGGGTGTGGTTCGGTGTGATCGGGATTGTGCTTTGTCGTACCCGTAACCAAACCCAAAACTGATGTCACGGGGTCCTTGGGTACACCTGTACATCACCGGAGGTCAGCGAAAACAAGTTTTTCAGGACACTGCGATCAAGAGATCAGAATCTGAGTTATGTTCAGATATTTGATGGAAATTCATGCGCTAATAAGGCCAACTGATCATCCATGAAAAACCAGCAACAAACCAGGGTTAAGTAACTTGTATGTTTCTGAAATCACTCTGAATTAGTCATGATAGAAGTTCAAAAGAAGTCTCCATAGAATTATTCATCAGAGTGTGTGTAGTGGGAAATCTCATGCAGTTGAGAGAGAGAGACTTAAAACAGTCTCAACTTTGCCATTTGCGATGTCTGATAAATCACGGGTACAGTATCAGAGGCTGGCCCTGGACTCATAGATCCACCCCCTCGTCCCTCGCGCTCTGTGCATAAACCCATTGATTGCCACTAACTGAGCGGAAAATGCTGCTAAGAGCCGATTGATTTGTCCAATTGATCTGCCACAAACTCCAGTGGGACTGCGAGCGACGTGGACAAAGGAACACTTGTCCCTAAATTTAGCTTTGATAACTATAATAAAAGAATTGCATCTCTGAGATGGTCAAAGTGTCTCCTCCAGTCAAATGTTCTGCTAAATGAACTCAATTAGAAAACTTTTCCTTTTTACTTTACTTTCAAACATTTATCAAAGACTTGTGAAAAGTGCAAATTCATCAAGCGTACAACTCGTTGCTGTAAAACGTTATTATACAGTCAGTAAAATAAAATATTTGGTGGTTTAAATTCGACAAAGTTTGGCAATTTAATAAGGTTATCATAAAACAGAGAAGGAAAAGGATTCAGCAAAGTCGGGTATTAATTAGGATCTTAACGACGAAAGTCTCATTCTGAGGTAACAGAAAAATAACTCTTCTTATTTTAGAGAGACTCCAAAATCTGACACTGGACCTTGAACAAATGTGTCACTTTATTAAATAAATTATTACATTGTATGATTTTTAGTCCAGTTGAAGAATGTAAACATTGTGTAAATAACATTTTTGACCTCAACATTTAAAGTAATGCTATACTGAAATGAATATGTGCTGTCTGTACTCTGTATGTGACTTTCCACAATATTAAGTTGCTCTGCTTTAGCCAGGAAAGCCATAGCACCACTTTGCCAACCAACTACTTCTCCTATTTCCTCTTACACTTTCTGTGTGTCTCACTTTTTCACACACACACACACACACACACACTAGTTACCCAGTCGTTATCTGCTTTGGCCAGTATGTCCCATAGCTCTTCTATTAACAGTCAGACTGATAAAGCTCTTGCAAATCACTCCCGCTGCACTGCATACTGACTGGCCTTAATGGGATGAGGCATAGTGATGTGTGTGTGTGTGTGTGTGTGTGGATGGGGTTGTGGAGGAATGTGATTGTGTCGAGGTGTCTGGATCTGTGCTCCACCCTGAAAATAGCTGTTCAGCTCCTTCTCTACAGGCATCATGGTGATTATTGTATCCCGTACACACACATACTGCCAAAAACATAATTATTTCTTCTTATAAACGACAAAGGGTTTGAAAGACTCATTGAGTCATCAAGTTAAAATTACAAAAAAAAGTTTGTGTATTAGTGAGGTTTGCTGCCGAGTTCATGAGAAGTTTAAGACTTTAAGACGGGCCCCACATCTCCATCTTTTATAGCATACTAACTCAAGGAAAGTATCTGCTTTCTAGACAAACTGCTGCTAAAAGCTATTTCATCGTCTTAATGACGCTGCAAAGTTAAAGCTTAAACTCTCTTTCCTTTCTTATCTCACAGAAGTAAATGTAAAAAATAAAAAAAAAGTAGCCAGTTTGGGACAATTCATTCCTCCAGCTACAGGCTCGGAGGCTGGACCAATCAATCCTGAGCTCTTGGGGTCTTGGAGTTTGATTAATAGGCCTAGATGGAGAATGGCTCTATTAGCCTAGTTGTCACACTCGGTGACCCTGTGAAGTGCCACTCTGTCATGGAGCCTTTTATTCTAGATGTGATGTGATAGGACAATTAACTTAAATCCAGTGGGTGTATGGAAATTCTCTGCTTAGTAAAGACTGATGATGGTTTATTAGCATTTAAAGTAGCTGGATTGTATTTTTAATTTAAAGTTACTTTAAAGCGCAACTGTAGAATGAGACCTAACAGGAAAGAAATGGACTTTAAAGTAGAATTGAGTGTCGTCGGCATAGCGGCAGAAGTCGCAAAAATGGGAAATGATCTGAAAATCAAGAGATCGAGTGAAATTTTCCTCAGACTTTGATGGATTTTTTCTTTCCTGAAGGATGGATGGATGATTTGAAGTAGCACAAGTCCTATCAACAAAAACAATAATAAGTCACTGGGGGATCATTCAGCTTGTTTTTATGGGAAGTTACCAGATGTACAGTATGTTTTGTCAATTGAGACAGTTTTCTCTACTCCCTAAGAAAAAAATAGACACATACTGGTGGAACAGTCCCGCATCCCAGCTATATACTTCCACACATTTAAAAAACAACATCATAAGGCACAATAAAGCTTATTGGGGCACTTTATGTTGGTGTTCTGATTTGTTTGTTGGGTTGAGATTAGGTTGATTAACTGATGGGATTAGTGCAAAATTACTGCATATTACAGATTACTGCAAATATCTCAAGATATCTGTATTTTTAATACATTCAAGTTGAAATCAGAGAAATCTTTCAGCTGTGTGAGGAGCCAAAGATTGTCTCTAGGGGTGTCTATCCAATGGGCAGAGGGAGGCACCCTAATGTGCATTTATGAATACACACATGTACATACAGCAGACACACTATAATGGCACTGGTAGTACTGTAACACCGTCTCACTGCCCTGAAGCACTTTTAAACAACATTCATTGGCATTCACAGTACCCACAGATTTGTTTTAAAGCAAACAAACACACACTTGTGCAGTCGGTGCAGCTCTCCTCGGTAGTAACCTGAGGCGGTGGAAGGGAGCCATGATTTAAGGCCTCTAATTAAGTTGCTAACTGTGAATCTATCGCAATTCACATTTTCTCTGTGCCTGGAGGAGAAGTACAATGGATTTTAAGACAGAGAGGAAAAGAGAGCAAGAGGGAAACGGAGGTCATGGCATGGATGAGGAGGGGAGTGAAAGGTTTGGCATCGAGAACAAAAGAACTGGGCCAAAATATAGCCTTCATCCAACCACAGAGTACAGATGAATTGAAAGGAGGGTTTTCTAACATAATATTAGAGGAGCATGAGGGGGCACTTCCTTGTGCCACATGGTAATTTATGGAGATGGAATGCCTTTTCTGTTTTTCCAGGTTACCGCTTGGCACCACAGAATTAAAATCACTGTTGGATAATGTACTGTAGGGTATAAAACTAGCCTGGCTTCAATTTGTCATTTCACAGCTGGCTGGGAAAAAGCTATGGGTGGGAGAGGGTTGAAAAGTGAGACGACTGGACACCCCCAAAAAGGACAAACAAGATACACAAGACACCAAGAGGACTGAAAGATGTCCTCCAATTCAAACCCTAATAATTCACAGTGGCATCTGTCTGTAATGACCTAGTTTTTTCTAGGTCAAGGCTTTAGATCCATATTTGTTGCATGCACCCCTTGAGCCCTTGGTTCTTTGCTGAACAGCAGGGCTGCGTGATGTGTGGAGGAAACATGTGATGTATTATCTTGATGGAGCTGTTGAAATGCTCTTTAAACAGCATAGTCTAGCTGTGACATTTTAATTTCTCAGCTGTGACAGTCGTCCAGATCCTCGGGCATTTTTATATAATAGGTTTCTGACTTGTTTCAGGGCAGTTTCAAAGATTGAGAGTTTGTTTTTGATCTTCCTTCAGCAGATGTAGTAAGCCCAGTTTTTGCCCAGTTTTCAGGTCATTTTAGACGCCTTTTAAAAATTCATCTGAACTTTCTATGTCCTCTTTGGATTAAATATCCCCAAATGTCCTCTTAAACTTACAAAATGTAGTATGGGATAACCTAGAATATTCAAAAGGGTAATACTAAACCAAAATAATCATTTATTTAAGTGTGACTGGCCGGATTTTATGTCGTCATGATGGCAGTTATGAAACAAATTAATTGAAATGGGACTCCAAACAAGCCTCATATCAGTCCTATCGAAGGTGGATGATCTCTTGATTCATAATGAAATATCAGCTTTCATACATTGGCCAAAGCTTGGCTTAATCTCTAAAAGGTCCTCTAGTTCTAGGTCACCATGACATTCAATTATTATATTTTAAGATCACTGAATGTTTTTCAAAGCGCTGCATTCGATTTTTACTGTTTGGTAAAGCGTGGCTCATCAGCATGTGATGACAAAGAGTGACAGACACCGCTAAGCCTCCTGTTGGTGAATCAACAAACTGAGGCTTTGTGTAGGACAAGACAAATTCATTACAATGTAACAGAAGACTCATCGCTGGATAAAGTCTACAAATTGGGATGAAAGTCGGCTGAGGATTCTGCAATACTGAGGAACTTTTGCAGTATTGCAGTCGTCTGTAGAGAGAGTTCATAAACCAAACAGTGTTTTATAGCTTAGAGCTTGTAATAAGTCCCCTTGCATTCTATGTGAGAAGGCATGTAGAACAAGTTATTTAGTAACAGCGCTCTAGAAACTGGGCCACCAGGACATCTGCATCAGTAGTCAAACACAACAGTGGACTCCCATCTGCTGTATGTGAATGGATGAATGCCAGTTTCCAATCCCAGACTGGGAAGTGACTGAAACAACAATGAGTTTTCCATCAGAACACGCTCACTGGCTCCTGCAAACATGTTCATTTCACCCGAAAATGGAGCAGGAGCAGCTCCCTGACTCGACGTTTTTATTGGCTTTAGCAGCATTAATGTATTATCTCAATCACGGTTCATTCACCCTGAGCTATTACTGCGAGCAGCCACAGTGAGGAGTCGGACTAATCGATTAATTTTATTCAAAACTCTCCTCTCAGACACCAATGATGCTGCTGGTTAGTGTCCATTTGGTTTCTTCACCAGGCTCTCCCTGCTGTCATTTGTGTTTTGTAGTGGAGTGAGTTGTCAATACAGTGCAGGGATCATACAAAGAGATTCAAATGGGTTTTTGCAGCTAACTTAGTCAAATCCTAAACTAACAGTAACAGTTCTCATACAGACAGATGCCACTGTGAGCATTATGTTGTTGGTGATGCAAAGTTGCAAAGGTTAACAAAGTCTCCAAACAGACATATTTATCCATCATTTTCCAATGAGGTGTGGTGTAGAACTCAAAATAATAGTTACAGTAGATATTTAACTTCTCAGATACTTTGGTTTTATGATTGTCCATCCTGCGTGGCAGGACAAAGGTCAAATCTGGAGGATTGCTGGCACTTCTGTATCGTCAAAGCTGCTTCCACGTTGGAAATCTTTTGTCACCAGCGTACGTCGTCACAGCAACCCATGCAGATAGATTGGCGATGTTTGGACACCAGTCTGATCTGATTGCTTGCAAATAACCGTGTGGACAGTCTGTATCGAAGATCTGATTTGAGATATAAGTCTAATTTACCTGCCGACCTTCCACTGCTGCTCATACCAGACCAAATAAGACTGTTTTGGCCTCACTGCGGCATGGATTTCATTGCTTGTGAATGCAACTTTTATTTGTACGAGGGGTTTATTTCCATATTATTGCTTTAAATAAATTCTCAGTGTCATATTTTTTCATAAACTTCAATATATGTGATCAAACAAGTAGACTGAGTTTGACAGCTCTGGTTTTTAAACTTTTCTAATTAACTTCCAGCCAGCAAATGGTCTGAAATGTATCTTTCTGAAACTTTCAGACACCCCGGCCAGATTAAAGTTATTCCAAACACACCCTCATCTATCTGTCTCCAGTGTTATACTTTATGTCTGCTCTTCATTGGTTTGTGTCTGTTGGGTTTACGCAGCAGCCTTTCCCTGCTGTCTTTTGTTTTGTTCTCCTTAACAGGGATTTAGTGTTTCTCACAGCGGGGCTTTGGGAGGGATTGGGCTGGACAGGGGTGACTTCGAAAAGGTGTGTGTTGTCGCCTCCCCGCCAACCCCTTACCAAGAGACGGGATTTATCGTTCATCACAGGGTTTATAAAAGGATTGAAGAGGATGGATGGACGGATAAAGTCTCCAGTTGACTGTGGGGGTTGTGGAGACAAAGAACTTCCTCTGGAGGACTAAACCACGCTGTGTATTTTGTAGCTAAGCTAACAATACATCAGATCAGCCATGTGCCTGAATACATTAAACCTTTGTGCAGGTAATCATAGACATTAATGTCCTATTTTAACGTCTGCACCCGTCCAAAGCTAACAAACACAGTGCTCCGAGCTTAATGAGGGTCTTCAGCGATGGGATTCCTCCTCACCCGTTCTTTGACCCTGATCTGTGTCTCTCCGCTCGCTCCCTCGTGCCGCGTGGTCCTTTCTGTGTTTGGTTGACTTGGTTTAAATCCATGGTGTAATGGGAAACAAATTACGGCTTGTGCAGCATGATGAGTTGAAGGGGGGGATAATTAGTATGTTCATCCACCTCTTTGAAGAGATGTGTGTGTGCATGGCACTTCTCCCAATTGACACTCCTCCTTTTTTCGCATTTGTTGGATTTCTCCCATGTGTGTTTGCGTGCGACCTGCTCATGTCCACGTGTCCACCAGACGTCCCGCTGAGTAGTTAATATGTATTCATGAGTAGTTAGTTGAAGCGTTGCCTCTAGAGTCGTCATTCCTTAGCCTGGAAGTGATCTGTCAGCGGTTCAACACACATCTTGTCAGCCGGTCTGTTGTCCTTGTCAAGCATACCGGGGTTGGTTATTCTCACATATGGCCTGAGAGTCGATGCAACCTCATCATCACTACAGGCAACGTCAGGGGAGAGGGTGGTGTCTGATTGACTGACAGATAGACACCGACAAAGATAAGATGTGCTGCCAAAGGAAAAAAACAATACGACAGATGGAGTGTGAAGTTTTTAGTGTCACTGCATACTGACTTTTTTTAAGAATCTATTTGTAAATGTCACTAAAGCAAAAGATGACGAATATTAATGGATTTCTAAAATAACTTAAATTACAGAAACATTTTCGTTGTCTTTACAATTTTGAAGTGCGACTGCTGAGTCACTGAGCGTCTTCAGTTTTGAAGATTTATCGCCTCTTTTCAGCTGTCAGTTCGGTATCAAAACCAGCAGGTTTCGCCTTGGGCTGATGAATGGCTTTTTCTAACACGACTTGTGCTGTATCCTTGTGTTTTTGCCCACAGTGCACTTGCGGGTATTAGCAGGAATGAATTAAATTAGTTAAAACTTTCTACAGTGAAGATTCATACTAAAGACATCAGAACTATATATATGCTAGAACTTCAGACAGGATTGTGCTGAATGAAACCGGCTTTATCGATGCCAGTGCTCGCTCACTCTCACTCACCGTCTATGTCACTTGACCACTGATCGCTCTCGTTCTCAAACCAAAGGAAACTTCTTTGTGTCACTATTTTGCAGTGTTTGGTACATGTAATACACACAAGTCGTGAAGTATCAGAGTTTAGAGTTTAGTCTCTGTTTCCGAGACGTTCCAGACTGACTGTGGAGCTGTGACCGGTTTGATTGCCGGCCAAAGCGTGACATTGGGCTGCATTTTTTAAAAAGTTGGATATGGCTCAACTTCTCGGCTGCAGGTCACTGCCTCTTTTGAATTACCCCCACTCAAATGAATGGAAAAAACAGTGTTGTGCTACCTTAATCTACAAGTTAGAAAGTAAAAAACAAAAATAAGTTGACATGGTTCTGCATAAGCATCACATTTTCTGCTTATCAAACCGTTCTGTTCTTCTTTGTTTTTTTTAAACCTCCGTCTCTTTTTGTCTTTGCTCAGCGGCATCGGTAGAAACTGGCCGTGGGCTTCAGGCGGCAGCAGCATCCTGGCAGAGTACGGCACCCTGCATATAGAGTTCATGCACCTCAGCAAACTCTCAGGGAATCCTGAGTTTGCGCAGAAGGTAACGCACCCAAATGAGAATAGATGTTTTTGTGCATGATTTCTGCTTTCTTGATTTCTGCTTGACACGTTTGTTGTTGATCTTTAGGTAATGAACATCCGGAAAGTACTAAATCGCCTGGACAAACCCCAGGGGCTCTACCCAAACTACCTGAACCCCAACAGCGGCCAGTGGGGTCAACGTAAGTTCTCCTCACACCTCCCAACACATCCAATCAAATCTCCTCTCTCTTGCCTTCCTCCTACATGTCCCACTTGTGCAGTACTTGAGTGTCATGGCAATGTCTGAGTGGGAACACTGCCCTTCAAGCTCAGTATTTTTAGCAAGACAACTGATTTCATCATGAGCACACTGCACTGTTAAAACTAGCTGTACTGGACACATGCGAGTCAGTTATAGTGAACTCACCAGATACTGCAGCTGCTAAACTAAACTGTTGGTGACACGCTGCTACTCGACATTAGCCTTTCTTCTCAGAACAAGATATTCCAGTTGCTGAGTCAACACTCACATTAAAGCAGATTTAAGTTGTCAGTTTTGTTTTAATACAGCGGACCATCCCAACCGTCAGTTCTTGAGGTGTGCCTCAGTGCTCACAACAATCATTTGTATGTTTGTACCGTTGCATAAATCTGGTCAAATGTTTTGCAGATCCAAATGCAAGAATCAGAAGAGTAGAGATGGAAGTGAGAGGGTGATCACATCTAAATACGGAGGAATTAAAATGAAAATCACAGCAATCTTTGAGTTAATAGTAACCTGGACTTTGAGGCTGAAATCAGAAAAATTAATATAATTTGCATTTATCACTTGAGGACCGTCACCGAGGTTAGACCTCTCCTTTCCTAAATCGACACTGAAACACTAATGCATGCAAATTACAACTTGTCTAGACCGCTGCGATGCACTTCATACTGATTTTTTTTTTTAAATGATGATTCTACACCTGTAATTTGACTAAAACCAGGAACGCACACGTCGCTGTGATGTTACAATCACTTCACCGGCTCCCACTCAGGTTCAGAGTTTGAACTTTGCACCAATTATTTTACATAAATGATCTACCACGATTTCTTGAGCTCTTAATAGAGCTCTCAGATCAACTTCTTTTACCCTGATGCACAACCAAAACCTTAAGAAACTATTCTGATCATTAATTTATTTATTGCATAAATAATAAATTCAGTTTCCAGCTCCTTAAATGTGAAATATTGGCTTATTTTTTCATATTCTTTCGTAATAAATTGGATCTCTTTTGGTTTTGTACTGTTGGTCGGACAAAAGAGACACAAATTTCAATATACAAGTTACTGTTGGTCGGACAAAAGAGACACAAATTTCAATATACAAGTTACAATTTGGGAAATTGGGATGAATGTGTAATTATTTGTTCACCATTTTCTTCCATGTAATGGATGAAAACGATTGAAAAATGAGTTCAGAAAATCGTCAGCAGTTTAATCAAAAAATAATCACAAGTTTCTGCCTTTACAGTGAGGCAGCTTTTAGTTTTTGGGCCATTAAGACTTTGAAATATTTATTTAAAAATGTCCCTTTTTTATTATTTATTAACAGTTTAATTCATCTTTGATTATTCTTTCTTGAGAAGCAGATAAATCAGATCTTAAAAAAGACGATTCATTCAGTGTTTCTCGTCGAGTTTTCCGTTTATTTATGTAACATATGACGCCACACAATATATTTATTTTCACACTATGACTTCTACTGTATGAGTGGAGGCAGCGTTGAACAAGTGATGCTGAATGATTCAAGTGTTGTGTCGACTCTTCTCACTCCTTCTCGTCACTCTTTCCATTTGAACCCCGTTGACTCTCTTTACATTACCGCAAACCCGCTATTTACCTGTGTCAAGTATTTTCACACTCACTCCACCCCCAGCTCCTATCTTTAGCCTCAGTGTGTGTGTGTGTGTCCGTGTGTCCGTTCAGGTGTCTCTGTTTCTGACTGGTTGTGGCAACAGGGTGTAATTTTGAATCCATTATCCGACTCTTCAAAATGTGTCGCTGAACAGGTAATGACGATAATGACAGAGAGGTGAGACTTTGAGGAAGAGGAGGAAATGTGGGTGTTCGAGGGAAAAGAGAGAACACACAGAGTTTCAGACGGATATATAAATATATATGAATGATAGAGACGGGGTGTAGGGTATAGTTTGGGAGAATAATCGAGCAGAAAAAAGCCTCTCGTGATGCCAGTTGTCACATGTCAGAGCAGGATAGATATAATCGAAGTGACGCAGGAGAAGGGCTGATATCGAAATCCATTTGCTAAAAGCTTTAAGTGGTTTTTGACCACTGCAGAGAAGAATTTGACTTGAGGACAAACTCACAGTGCCAAGCCTTGACATATCTATATTATATACTATATCAGATGATCAAGTTGGGGGATATTCACTTTCTTGCAGAAAGTTAGGTGAGAAGATCGACACCACTTGAAGCTACAGGTAGGAGAGCGTTAGCTCTTGTCGTCACCAGCAGAGTCCAGTTGAGTTTTTATACAAATTAAACGTTAATTATGTCACAGCCCGGCTCAAAGACTGCAACAAGGAGTGGAGACGACACGAGGTGGTAGGAAGAAAATCAGATAAACATGTAGTGATCAGTAGTCAGTAGTGTAAAGGCATGTATGGGTGTGACGGTGTGTATGAAGAGAACATAAAAGCAAACATGCAAAAGCAGGAAAGAGCAGAGCGCAGAGCGTCTGCAGGGTTCGGGAGGCCTTTAAAGGTTGATGACCCCTCCATTCAGCACCTGTAAAACCACCACAAGGACAGAAACAGTGACACCTAGTGGTCAGGTGGAGGAGTCATCGCAAAACGATACGGTTTCCCTCATGTTTCGTGCACAGATAAAAGAATGGTCTTGATATTTTAAAGCGAGCAGGAGTGTTGTTGTTCGTCTTTGTTTAATTTCAAAGTTTGCACGAGCTAACAGCGTCCTGCAGGTTCAACACAAACATTATTAGTGTTGGTTTATCTTAAAAACTGAAGTCTGCGTCTTGTCTGAAGTCACAGGAACTAAACACGACATTAAGGAACATCAGAAAAAATTACCCTTTAGCCTGCTGTGTTCTCATTTAAGCCACCTACCAAGAACCACAGCGATAAGCCAAATTAGACCAATAACGGCTTAAAAACCTGCCTTTGTCTGAGACGTCGTTTGGCATACAAAGCAGAACAGAAACATCACGTTCTTTGTCATTTATTGTTGAGCGACTGTGGTGTTTGAATCAATAGGATGGGACACACGCAGAGGCAGTGAGGCGAATTGAAATTACCCAGAAAAAAGCTTGAGTCGTGTCTCTAAAGTTGTTCAGATATGGTGAGATTTCTTTCCCCCCTGCTGCCACATCGTGAGTATTTCAGCTCTGAAATGAATTAAACTTCATTATTTCTCGTGATTAATTGCTTTGGTACCAATTTTACTTTGCAAAAGGTGTCACATCTGTTCAGGACAGTCGCTGTCTGCGCAATTTCTTTTGATTTCCACAAGAAAGCTGTGGCATTAAATTAGAAATCCTTTGATCTAGTTTTATTATTACTCCTGATCTGTTTCAGAGCTTATTACAAGTCCTGTCTGGTATATTTTATGATGCCCAGCCCTTGATTTGGATGGCTGTTGTTGTCTGTAATGGTTAAATATGGATCTGTCCCTCTGCTCTACGTACTCGTGTTATCTGATGAATAAAACTTCTGAAAGCACATCCACTGTTATAATTGTTGGCATTTAGCCGACACTCCACAGCCAGCCAGTGACTGTTTCCAACCGAGTATTTTATGCAAATTATGACATATTCAATTAGGAATGCTGCGTAGAAACAGCAAGTTTCAACAGACAAAAATTCTCACTCACACGCACACAAAAAAAAAAAAGAAAAGGCTTTTATGCTTGTCTCAGTCAGAGAGGGTTTTTCATCTAGAAAGAAATTATGCAACGGCGATGGGATTTGTTGAATAAATTATGACCCAGGGATGTTTGCAGCCTAATGTCTAAAGAAATATCTCTGCACCACAGCCTCACACGAGTGAGTCTTTCGTATACTGGACATACAGGAGGAGTCGTGTTTGGCAGGTTTATGTCACTGGCTACCTGTAGCAGCCTGCATTAAATTCAGATCACACCCTCATACAGACATATGTTACCGCCTGGCTCTGCCAACCGTACCCTGAAGGCAATCCAAACTCTTCGTCTGTTGTTCCCCGTTGGTGGAACGTCCTACCAGTTCCTACCAGAAGACCTCCAGCTCTTCAGAGAGGACCTCCTCTACAACGCTACCAACAACTGGACATGATAAATCTATCCCCCCTCTACAACTGTCACTGTCAGCTAAATGACTAAATTTAATCTGTTTATACTTCTTTATTATAAATATGTTTTATAATCAGTCAGTTGAAGTTTTGTTTGACACAGCTCTATTTTAAATCATCTCTCTCCGGATCGTTGTTCATCGCGTCCTCGGCCTTCTCTTATCGAACCATCTTCGCCGCTTCAAGATGATCACAGCTGACATTTAATCTCTGCGCTCCACAAACAGGGCTGGACTCCGTTAATGACACATGCATATGGATGAGCCTTCACTGACAATCAGCAGGGGAAATACAAAAAGCATAACTCGGCTGGCTGGAGGCTCACCAACCCCTCTCACGCATACACGCAATATATCCTACGCTGCAGGTATATTGCTTTTATATTAAACACACACATCTCGCCGTGTGTCGTGAGGATGATCTATGAGGTGTAAAGCAGCATGCGTGTAGGAGGCTTTCGTGTGTTTTCATAATCTGTTTATGTGTGTGTTGCAGATCACGTGTCTGTGGGTGGTTTAGGTGATAGTTTCTATGAGTACCTGCTGAAGGCCTGGCTGATGAGTGACAAGACTGATGAGGAAGGCAAGAAGATGTACTACGATGCCCTGCAGGTAACACACACAGCAGAAATGTCCTTGTAAGGGTTGAGATGACTTCCGATTAGACGATCGATAAGCAACTCTTTTGATAATCTGTCAATCATTTGTCACTTTTCAAGCAAAAACGGCCCAAAATCTCTAGTTCAGCCTCAAATTTGTGAAGATTTGAAGCTTTTTTCTCGTTTATGTCTCAACAAACTGAATATTTTTGCACTTCAAACTAAATATTCCAAGCAAATTATCAATTAATTGAGAAAACAATCACTAGTTGCAGATCTTGGCTTCACATTTTACCACTGTAGCACTACTACTTTGTACTAATCCAACTGTATCATTGACTTCGTGTCTTATTCATCTTGATTTGGAGGTAAGTTCATTATTTTGTGTTGAGAATCTTTTGTTAAGTCTGAACACATGATGTGTAACATGGCAAAATGTAACACGGTGCTTGATGAAGGCGCCTTGAGCCTCCTTTCTGTCCCAACCATCGCTGAGCTCAGTGGGTTGTAATTTCCAATCTGTTGCACTTCTACCACTGAGAACTGTTTCCTGATGCACAACTGAATGATCCAAACTGAAAGAAAAATCAAAATTGAAATGTTGGGTGTCGATTAGCTCACTTGGTAGAGCGTCCGCCCTATGTACGAAGCGTTGCGGCCCAGGGTTCGAATCTGACCTGCAGCCCTTTGCTGCATGTCATTCCCCATCTCTCTCTCTGTCTACCCACATTCCTGTCCCTCTTCAGCTGTCTCTCTCAAAAATAAAGCTTGAAAAAAGCCCCAAAAAACCCTGAAATATTTAGATTTGTCGAGAACTAAACAGGGTTTGTTTTTTTCAAACTGTTTGGATTCCTACCAAAATATCTGAGTCATCTCAAAAGTCGTCTGGAGCTCTCCGTGTACAGCAATACAGCAATTTGCCGATCGCTGTGTTGTGTCATTGGCTGTTGTGCAGAGTTTCCATTATCTGGTAATTACCATTTTTAACTGGGAAAATCCGTCCAATATAAATTTATTTCTCTGCAGTCATGATGTCCGCTGAAGAGCTGAGTAATGCACCAAAACCCAAACCAGTTAAAATGCTCTGGCTCAGCAGGGAGATGTTTCTCCCAGATTGGATGCTTCAGATATTCACTGTTGATGACTACCAAAGCCCTGGAGGCCAGAAAACAGTGATCAGGACAAACCTAGAAATAATAAACGTTGTGTAGCCTAAGGCTCATACTCTTTATTTTGATATTAGCTTTCTATTTTTCATAAAGACTAAAGGCATGAATTGAATAAAATTCCTGGGTGGTGCCTGGTCTTAAATGTCTGCTGCCGTCTGAGGTTATGTTCAGGCCAAGCAGCAACCTCTATGGCTGAGAAACGAACCCAACGTGGAAGTGGAAGAACATCCGGCTCGCCTTAGGTGATGATGATCACTGATGATGTTTGTCTTTGCTGATATTACACAGTGCAGCAAACATGGCCACAGATTTTCAGCTTCAGAACTTCAGAAACCTACAGGTGACGCCACTGATTAATGCCGGCGCTCCCTCACTCTCATTCACTGTCTATGTCGCTCAACCGCTGCACGCACTGCCCCCACAGTCTTTGTACAGAACTGCGCTTAGTTAGACAGGTCCATGTCAACATTGTAAGTAACCAGGAGAAAACTATGAATGCGTCATCTGCAGCCGGTGACCTCTAATTAGAAATTCTTCTCACTGAATGGACAAAAACATGCTGCTTACAGATGGTGAGCTGCATGGATTTTCTCCACAAGGTTTTGCATCCTTCATGCACCCTCCGGGTTATAATAAATGGCTGTTTGATAATAGCGGACTACAAACAAGAGGTCAGCTTTAGATATCGAAGAGTGGACTGTTGTTCTTCTGCAGAGGGGGTTATTATAGGAATCCAGTCGACCGGATAACCTTGAGGCTCGCATTGAAGTGTTGCTCTTTAGATAATAAAAGGAATCATTTGAATTATGTCCGCGTTAGTGCCATAAATAAACTTTTGTTTGACTGACGTAGAATTTTATTTTGCTTAAAGTGGCAACTTTGCGATGAAGTGTTCTCTGCCTTCGACTTTGGTCACTGTCACGCCAAAGTCTTCAAACGTTTAGTGTTTCCCCTGTCACCCTGAGGACGTATAGAGTTTGAGCAGATGGAAAGATAATGAGACAGACGCAGCTAAACACACTTTTCTATAAGACGACAAACACACACACACACACTCTTGCAGAAAGCTTTCGTCAACTTAAGTTGCGGTGACAAGCGACGGGTCTCAGCCGGAGAAAGTTGATTCTCTGATTGTTACACACAGGAGAGCAAATAAATGTCGACTAAAATACAGGATTAACCACGCAGGGGTACTGTACTCATAAATCTTTAAGGATTATAGGCGGTCTTGATTTGTTTGCCAAGAATAAGAGAAGAGAGAAAGAATCACTACACCTTAAACTCTCTTGTTACTTGTACACTGAGTTCTATCCATCCATCCACATTCCTCATTTCTGTCATGGCATTGCAGTTTTCTGCAGCAGTTTGTGCATAAATTGTTTACAAGGAGGAGGAAGATGTGCAGAAGGAAGCAGTCTTCTCTTTATGGATTCGACAATTAACATTTTACTCTGTCAGGAGGACACACGTCTTGTCCACCGGGCACTGAAGTGTTTAACTGTTTGCAGATATAAACAGAAGTTAGATAGCCTGCAGGAAAGTAGAAATAACAGCAAAAAAAAAAGTTGTTTCTGGAAAAAACTGTTGCCGCTCAGCTGCTGTTGTTTCAGCTCCACAAACCAGATACAGGATTTCCTAATAACGGCCATTTGTTGTCAGAAATGTTTGATTGTATTTTAAAGCAACGACCTTTTTACTAGCGTCACCTACCTGTCAATCAAAGCGTCCACGCTCTTAATCCTGCATAACTTTAAGCCTTAATATAATGTGAACAGGTGAGTTGTATATAAATTCACCCTCAGTACAGTTGTCATGAACGGGGAAATTAGCTACAGAGACCAAAACTGTTTTTTGTACCAGGCTGTAAACATGTTTATTTCTGCTGTGAAACATGGGGACTTATGGAGACTGACTCACTTCTGGAGCCAGCCTCAAGTGGACGTTAGAGGAACTGCAGTTTTTCAGGCTAATGACTGTACAGGTCGTGTTTTCTAGCCAGTGTTGGACTCACGTCTGCATCGTCGCTTCTCTTCTTCCAGGCGATAGAAACCAACCTGATGAGGAAGTCGAGCGGCGGGCTCACCTACATAGCGGAGTGGAAGGGCGGCCTTCTGGAGCACAAGATGGGTCACCTGACCTGTTTCGCAGGCGGCATGATCGCTCTAGGAGCCGACGGGGCGCCCAGCGACAAGACGGGCCACCAGATGGAGATGGCCGCCGAGATCGCCCGGACCTGTCACGAGTCTTACGCCCGAACCGGTAAATATTTAGACAAAAACAAAACAGAAACGTTTTATCATCTTTAAATGTTGGAGTTATATTTGATAAGAGCAGCATCTTCGCCTCTAAGGCAGGGACGTCTCTTTCTTCAGTGCACGTCCTTTATTCATCTTATTTTAATGAGTTTTTATATTTATCTTCAATCGAATTACTGTTTTAATCTCCCTCATTTGAATCCATCCTCGAGTCATGTCATGAGTCAGCATGTTTTAAAGCCAGAACTTTATGAATAACTATAATTTCTTGGGTGAACGTTAACTTAGACTTATTAAAATGTGAACACATGGAAGATAAATCACACAATAATAAATATGTTTTAATGTTCTGTGTCCCATGTACTCTGTTATTTATAACTAACATCACATCCTTTTTTATCTTTTCTCCTCTCCAGCTTTGAAGCTCGGCCCCGAGGCGTTTCGTTTCGACGGCGGGGTCGAGGCCATCGCCACTCGCCAAAATGAGAAATACTTCATCCTCCGCCCGGAGGTCATAGAGACCTACATGTACATGTGGAGGTTCACCCATGACCCCAAATACAGGGAGTGGGGATGGGAGGCTGTTCAGGTTTGTTAATTGAAATGAAAATGTGCTTCTCCTTTTTTTTTTTGTGTGAGATTGGATTGAGCAAAATGTTCCCATCTGTCCTCCTGCACATGAAGTTTAGAGGTATTTTATTTCCCTGGGTAAAGTAAGAGACAAATCAGGAAGGAAGCTAACAAAAGGTCAGCTTATTTTAATCAGGTTTGCCGTACAGTAGACAAAGAGCTTGATTAATGAAGTCTTCCCTGTGTCTCTCTTCCTGCGGTGTGTCCCTCGCTCAGGCCTTGGAGCAGCACTGCAAAGTGGAAGCAGGCTACAGCGGCGTCAGAGACGTCTACGCTTCGACTCCCAACCACGACGACGTACAGCAGAGCTTCTACTTGGCCGAGACACTCAAGTAAGACACACATCTCTTCTGTACAAACACTCGACACTTCTGTCATCTTGTGATTGTGCTGTCATCGCACTTCATGGAGAGACCAGGCCTCTGCGTGCCCAGATTGACAGTCACACACACACCGACACAAAGTATGACGTTGTCATTCATACAGAATAAGCTCCAGAGAGTGGGTAAGGTCACTGGAAAGGTTACTGCACTACACACACACACAGACTGTGCTGCTGTATGTTTCAGTCTTTCTGTCAGACTTTGATATGAAGCTGAATTTCTACGTCTGTGGTCGACACTGTAGCCGTGTCAGACATGGATGGATGCAGTTGCCGTGACGTCACCCACAGGTTTCTGAAGCTCAGCGTGGTGGCTCTAGTCATCAGCAATTCAGACTGAATGGTTGCTTAAACAAGCCACCTGTGGCCATTTCCCCTAATATGCATCATTTGAGCCTTGATGTAATTTAAACAGGCGAGTCACATAAAAATTCACCCTCAGTACAGTCGTCATGAACGGGGAAATTAGCTACAGAGACCAAAACTGTTTTTTGTACCAGGCTGTAAACATGTTTATTTCTGCTGTGAAACATGGGGACTTATGGAGACTGACTCACTTCTGGAGCCAGCCTCAAGTGGACGTTAGAGGAACTGCAGCTTTTGGCACTTGGCTTCATTTTTTTATGTAAAATACTAATTCATTTTATCTTGTTAGGCGCCTGCAAGTTAGAGGCCAACAACTCAAACACACATGCGACTTAAAGTGAGGTGCTACACGCAGATGTTGCATTTTATGCCTTTATCAGATAGTACAGATTTAAGATCTGACGGGAAATGAAAGCGGTGGAGGATGATATAAAAAGTTCTCCGGCTGGACTCGATCTCATGGTGCTTTAACTCCACGAGATCAGCACGATGCTTCAACATTGCCTCATTTTAAGACGCTGTAAATCCAAAAAGCACCGCTCTCTGCGGACATATTTACACTGCAGGTCGAGGAGAGGCGACCCGAGCTCTTCCACATACCAGTGACGTTTTTAAAGCAATGTTTTAAGACCGCAGCGGGTCACATGCACAGATATGACGAGACACACATTTCTGTGTCCATGTGACATAAAAAGAAGTCCTTGAGGAGGACGCACACGACGAATTACTATGATAAACAGGTGAAAATGAGGTGAAAATGAGGCGAGGAGGCGCTGCTGTTCAAATGACTAATGCTATCTGGACACTTCGAGTTACATATTGTAGCATTAAGAACTACTCATGAGTCAAATCCACCCACAGCGAGCTGGATGATTTCTCCTGTGAGACGTCTAATAATTACAAACAAATCTTATGGACGTAAACCAGAGCTTGTTTTAAAAAAACAGACCAGTCATCACCCACGTTTGTGGCTGCGAAACCCATAAACTGGATTTATGAGCTCACAACTTTAATTTGAATAGTAAACAGCAGAAAAAAAAGCCGAGCAGGAGAGAAACTGTGACAAACACCACATGTCCTGACACACCACAGGCAGCTACTACTTCTCACTTCCTCTTAATAGTCGGCTGATATTTTTTACTTAACGGCCGCCTGACTTTGTCCGTGTTAATGTGCGTGAGCCACACGGCGTGATTTCTGCCGGCTAATAGGGCTTTCCCTCTCAGATGGCTTTCCAACTGTGTTCAGGAGGACAGTCTGTTTTTAAACCCTGACGAGCGATCACAGCTACAGTTTAACGAGTGGGTGCGTGTACTTTATGTGTGTGTGTGTGTTTGTGGGGTGTCAAATCAATGAACGTTACATTTTATTGTTATTTTATAGTCGAGGCCGAGCGACGGCTTCCCAAAAAAACTCAATTAAACGACGACTCTGTTTTTTTTCTGTTTGTATAAAACCTCTTTAAAAAGCAGCGTGGTCACACAGCTGAGTTAGTTTCTCCATTTATTTATATTTCTTTAGTCCATGACAGTGACACCGATCCTTCTTTCAAAAAGATGAATGAAGGTTTTAGATTTATCGTCATGTGAAGTCCGTGACTCACTGTTTCACTTTGTTCTCTCCCGGTGTGAGGTTGGCCTAGATGTCTCTCGGAGCTACATCAAATGAATGAGTCATAATAACAATGTTATATTTGATAGCCTCGTTTTATAAAAGTAATACTCACACTGATTTAAATCAACAAACCGATGATATACGTCTTGTTATCTTAGACCAAAACCACAGAATATTCCATTTATTATGATTGAAGACAAAGATTAATATTACAATACAGTTTATTATTATAGAAAACTAAGTATTAATATCGTTTATATATTCATTTGATACCTCTAAAGAGGAGTTATTGGTCACCTCTGACCTCCTCGACACTCCGGCCTGTATTAGTTGAGTGGCGTGTGCGTATAAATGTTCATCGCCTCATTAAAATCATCTTCAACAGTTCAGCATTGGACCTCAGCAGAGCCTCGCTCTCCACACATTTATTTATCGGCCTCTCGATTTCCATCAAAATCTTTACGGCCTCCTCTCCTGCATCCTTCATCCCTCCCTCCCAATCTTTACGGCCTCCTCTCCTGCATCCTTCATCCCTCCCTCCCCCCATTCTTCACGTCCTCCTCCTCCTCCTCTTCTTCGTCTTCTTCTTTTGTTTTTTCCACCCCCCTCCCTCTGGCAGACAGCTGTTGACAGGAAGTCAAGGTTAGTCAAACAGAGCCTGTTGGGGTGGGCGAGGTGCCATCCAATCCAGCTTTTTATATAAGGCAGTAAATTTTAACAAGCGTCACCTCGACTCCTGATTACAGCACACACACAAACACACTCAGAGTACGATGTCTGGTCACAGATCAGTGTTTGGATGATAGGAAAGTCATGAGACTTGACACGAGAGTCCAAATGTTTCCAGGAGAATATTTGAGTGCAACTGACCACCAGCCTGGACGGCAACATGATAATTACCTCATCAGTCAAGATGCAAAATATGAATCCCATTTAGCAGCTAAGCCGTACGTCCAATCCTCCTAATGTTACTCTGGGATCTTGGCATCATGCTGAGCCACTTCCAGTATTCATCTTCCCACTGCTGCCAAGGCCACGGCCATACTTCACACTGCCGCCCGCCTGCCTGCCTTCAATCACTCACTGCTTTCTAGTGGTTTGTTGGCAGGCAGAGGAGGACGGGGGACTTGTTGTAGAGGTTGAGGGCTTCGTGGACGAGGAGCTCCTCCAATAAATCCGTTAAGTTTTAGTCAGCGGATTTCAGTTTTTTCTGATGAAATCTGATGTGATTACGCCGAGCCGAGCAACTGACCTGAAACTCACTTTATTTGACTTATTCTCACTTCTTTGTTTCATCGTGTTATTTTGAGGCTGTTTCAGAAATCTGATGACATTGAACCGCAAAATTTCATCACTTTCATCACAAGTTTCATAAACCGGTCTGAGCCGAGCCCATCCCATCCTCCCCTCTCAGTTCCACATCTGTCTTTTTTTTTTTTGGCAGGATTACTAATAAATATTGCAAAAGCTGAACACAACTCAAACAGCGAAGCTCCTAAAGTGAGTCATCTTCTCAGAGAAGTGAAGATGAGGACTGAAGCGTGTTTAAGATTTCACATGTCTTCAGTCATTTTCAAGGTCTCCCCAGAGGTTTCAGCTGCATTTCACATTTTTATTAGTGGATGTAGTTGATCACATGTTTGCTACAGTATATTTTCAGCAATAGTAACGTTAAACAACTTTATTCAATGGGAAACCCTCAGTAACTTGATCGTGTTTTGTCATTTTTTTATCCCAAAATGTCTTTTGTTGATGGTTTTAATGTTTTTTTTTGTGACCGTCTGGTGTTTTAACATGTCAGCAGGTCATGGGTTTCTTCTCTTTTGGTTTATATACTTCAGTATTAAGTGTGAAAGTTGTGTGAGGTGACTAAATAAACACACAATGAGCCAGATGCTCTGAAACTGCAGAGAATGACAATGAAGCTTCTGGTTTGCAAAGTTTTTGAGGAAGTCCTTTGGGGGTGTAGAGTTGGAAAGCAACATTAGCTGTTCCCTGACCAGTCTGTCAATGGTCATGTTTCATTGTGGGTAATGTAGGCAGCAGGTTTTCTCTATAAATTGCCCACTGTGAGTCTTAATTTGTTCATCTCCTTCGAGTGTTGAGTTTGTCCTTGTTCACAGAATCACTACATTCCTTGCAAGTTGACTTTGTGCAAGAAAATAACAAGAATTCTTCCTTCTTTCGTTGGGTTGACAGACAAATTAAAGGTCATGAAAATACCAAACTGTTGGAGTGTTGCGTGTTGTACCACCATGAAAACAAGCCCCTTATGTTTTTCTCTGTAAGATGATTAATCCTTTCCTTCTGTGTCTCCTTCAGGTATCTCTACCTGCTCTTCTCCGACGACGACCACCTACCATTCGACCACTGGGTCTTTAACACCGAGGCTCACCCGCTGCCGGTTATCAAGAAGGACAAAACAGACAGACCCAACGAAGTGGAGTAATGGACCAATCCCAGAAAACAAGAAAAAAAAAACAAGTGCGAGAACCTCTGATCCTGTAAACCTGAGCCTCCAGCTGTCTGTCTGAAAAACAGTTTAGCCATTTGGAGTCCCCCAATGGTTACAGATGCCTCTTGATCGGATTTCACTTTTTATTTTTAAATGGGATCAAAATACTGTCGAGTTCAGAGCCTGACGGCGCCGAACTCTTGCTGTAGAATCCAGTTTTTTGTTTTTGTTTCGTTCAGCTCCGGTCGAGTCCTGAACCAACATATTTACTGCCGGATAACGTGACATCGGCAGAGACGAGATTATTAAAAACTCTCTGAAGATGTCATCGCATTCAGTGGCAGTTTATTTCACCACCAGGTTTGTTTTTTTTGTTACTCATTCAGAGGGACAGTCGGACCAGTTATTCGTCAGTGATTTCGTTGTTCGTAGCTACAGCTCTGTCTGTTTTCGTGAAGAAGAACACTTGACAGACCCCGAACACCAGTCGTCTCCCTTAAATGTGGATATTTTGGACCTGAGCTTTTTTTTTTGGGCGGGGTGGAGAGGGGGCATCAAACCCAGAAACAAACTCTCGTTTGAGGATTACAAGGCTGACTTACTTCGATCACTTCCCACGCGTTTTCCTTCTGCTGTACCGCTTCAGTATGTGAAAAGTAACACTTCGCGCCAACACTGGTGCCACCACCGGCAACCAACTTCCGCATCGTCTTTGGACATTGTCTCTGTGGGGGTTGAAGGAAAGACGCAGCACACCCCCAGGTCTTTTTTTAAACCTTTAAACCTCTGCTACCACCACCACCCCGTTACCTGAACACCGGACTGCTTCCTCCTCCCTCTGAGTTTGGTGTGACAAAGGACGAACAGCCACACCAGCTCTCTACCTGCCAGTAATTTCACATTCTCCCCACAACGTTTACACAAAGCTGTCCCTCTTCTTCTTCTGCTTATCAGTTCATCCGTATCTTTCTTGGCTTCTTTATTTCTGGGGTTCGACCGATAAAGGTTTTGAGGTTTCCTCATTTGTAATTTCATCCATCCATGAATTATCAGTGATCACATAGTTTTAAAAGTAAATGATACCATCGTCTGCATAAAGGAAGAGTCTGACCTCAAGGTCCACTTTGGCAGAACTATCGACCACGTCTGATAGTCTTACTCAGCTGTGATGGAGCATGGAGATGAGTAAGTAAATAAGTGGATCTTGAGTGTTTTCTATTTATTGACTTGTTTTCTGGCAAACCAAATATTTCAAGTCAAGGATAAATGTCGACACTCAATATTGTTGTTGGTTTAAGGTCTTTGAAATGAAGAAATTTAATCTTATTTCCTTCTTTCACCTTCTCCAAGTGTTAATATCCTTAAATTTAGACCTTTTAAATCCACTGAAGAGGAAACCGACTGATCAGATTTCACATGCAAACCTTTGTATCCGTCGAACCCTCATTTTCAAATCGCTTCTTCTCGTCTCAGTCCTCCAGTTCTCAGCTTAGAGTCGGCTGTAGGATCTTCTCTCCTCTATGAGGAGACGCAGACACTCGTCTTTGCTGTAGTATTTCACCTTTCGCACACACACAAACACAGAAAACACAAAAAAGCCATACTGACCCTATACAGCTTTACCATTGTGTCATCGAGACATTAGTTCATCCTCCACACATCGGGGTGGGGAGGGTCTTTGGGGGGGTGTGACTGTATTTGACACAAACTGTTGTACATTTCGTTCAGCGAGAGCTCGACTCATTTTAGTTGGATTTTATGGTTAAGATTTCTCCTGATGCCACACAGAACTGTAGCCAGATAATAATAATAAAAAAAAAATCCAGTTTAGTCTTCGATCTAGTGCCTTCACTGTTGAAAAGGAGTCGGAGGGAAAAGCAGCTCACGCAAACACACAAAGAAGAGGGTAGAGTTTCAAATAGTCTTAGAGCTTTAAGTGAAGTTCCCATGTCAGGAGGATTATACCAAAATTAGACTTTTAATTCAATATTGAGTCTGTGAAAACACTCATCTGAGGAAAAATAATACATCTTACATGCTCAATATATTCTCAGCCAGCAGCCAAGTCCCAGTTGTGTCCTTGACTACACTGACACCTAGTGGCCAGATCTTCCAGTTACACCACAACATGTGGGGTTAAATGGCTGGAGTCTGAAAAGTCAAGAACATTATGTAACCGTCACTTCTTCTCACTAATTATTAACATCTTACTCCAAAATGTCGACCAAAGCTTTGTTTGAATTGAAAATCCCGTAATTACAAGCACATGAAAGGAGGATAAATTCTTTAACGTACAAAAATCACCAAACTTGGATCTTCTTGGACCTCAGACGGAAACTTTAGTCACTTTAGTTTATTGAAAGACTTAATTGGCTTTGCCTGTTTGAATATTGCCCATGTTCAGCTCCACAAATGAGCTTTAAACAGACTCAAGTGTCACGGCGAAGATCTGGCAGATGGTCCGTCATTAGAAAGTTCAGTCAACAACAACATCTGAAGTAGTTTGTTGAAGTCAGTTCATTTCTTTTGGAAGGCGGCTGAGCTGAGTGACAGTTTAAACCTCAACATTTAGTTTCACAAACCCCCGATACAACCGTCATGTTTGGGTATTATCTTAAATGCTCTCATCTCGTCTTTTTTTTTTTCTGTTTTCTTCCACATTTTATGTCCCCGTATTTGCTAAATTTGTTTTCTGCTGCAAATCGCTGCTGATCAGGTCCTCTTTGCAACAAGAAGAGCTCCTAAAACTCACAAATTTATATAGAAAGTGAAGAAAAAACCCAGAGAACTAGAAACTAGTAGCTGACTTTCATTCACATCCCCTATTAACATGTTTAAAAAACCATCCCACATGATGTTTCTTTTATTTAATCTTCACCTGATTCAAAATCAACGCTGCTAAAGTTCCCTGATTGTCCAATAAATAAACGAGTCTTACTCTTATAACGACAGACGTACGAGTCAGTAGAAACAAAGTGTTGAGTTTCTGAGCTGTGAGAAATCCCTCCATGTTCTTTCTATCACTGTACAGACGACAGTGTCCTCGTGTTTTGAATCTGTGTTTTTGTTTAGTTAGTTGGTTCAGAGGCATTTATTATCCATGTGAAGTTGTTTTGTAATTTTGCTGATTGTGTTAATTTATTCTGTAGTACTGAACATAGGACTTGGAGGGTTTGTGAGCTGACGCCCAGGTGGCGCTTGTAGGGTTTTAAAAGGTTCGTGATCAGACCCTAAAACATGAGGGTTCACGACTCTTTTTGTGGGCATATTTATCTACCAAAAAAAAACAAAAAAAACAAAGAGACATCCTGAACCGATGTCTGTAAAGAATTTAACATCAACGATGAGCTGTTAAGCTCCCGGAATGGTTCGATATCACCAATAAATTAAAGCGATGGCAGAAAAATGTGGTTTAACGGCAGAAAGAGGGCAAAGAAAACCACCTGGGAGTCGATCAAACAACCTTCCGGGTGGAAAGGAATTGTATGAATGTACCATCCAATGTGAAGTGAAGTTTATTTTATATGCATTTTTGTTTTCTTGTGTTCTTTTTTGTTTTGTTTTTCTTGGAAAGCACAAAAAGTTGAAGCAGGCAGAGAAAAACCTGAGCCTGTTACTTTTTCTGACGGGACGACGGCGACGGCGACGCGCCGTCAATGTAGGAAATGATCCAAATCTGCCACATGAGGCGTATCGACACACGGCAGACGCACATTTTTCTCATTGTCATTTATTCTCGAGAGTTTCTGACACAGACATAAAACACGCAGGAATATTCAGTAGAAAACCAGATCTATTTAAGCGTCATACAGTTTAGTGTTAAAACACCAAAAGCTGCTTGATTTGGACGTTTCATGATCAAACTGTAGCTCAGTGTCCATTATAAAGACATGTTAATGTTTAAATCTTTGCCCTGTGATTGGATTTCATCCTGCAAATTAAGTACTGACTTCCCTTAAAGTTATCAGCTCGAGTTTTATTTGGGTAAAGCATCATACGAACATTTAATATAATAAGCCGTTAGTGCTGTTTCAGTGGTGATTTATATTTCAGATGAAGTTGACAGGCAGCCAAATGATGGGGTGGTAATGACGGAGTCGACCACTGGAGGCGGCGTTTCTTTCCTTAGACACAAATGGTGTGAAGATGACGAACAGAAGTTCATTTAAAAATCTATATTTTAGACCACGTTAAGGTATTGAAGCTGCCTGGATTTGATTTGATTGAAGTCGATTAGATTAGATTTGTATTCTGTAATGGACGGGGGTTATATTTGGTGTTTTGAGTATGACGCGGTTTGGAATAACGATTAAGATTTGTTGGTGTTGCAGTCTTAAATTATGATTGTATCTTGGTGATTATAAATATGTTAAAGTAACTGTGTGTACCCTCCATTCTGGAGCCATAGAGGCTGAGTAATTGTAATTAAAGGGCTGATCCACTGCTTTTCCCCCCAGTTTTTAGACACGAGGCCCTACATCCGAGTTACTTCCGTAGGTGCCCTTTAATTTTTTCCCCACTCATGTGACACAGATCTGGTCATTCCACTAACCGAACTGGAAGTAAATGCAGAATGTATTTGGATTTTCACGTGAGCCATCAGTGTGACGTCTGCTTTAGCTTCACATAGTGAGGGACCGCAGACATCTGCTCATTTCCACTTTTTGTTTTTGTTTTGTTTTTGTTTTTATTTCTAAAATGATTGTTTTTGGTGATTTTCTGAATATTGTGTTGACGATCTGTTGCGTTCCAATGCCTTTTTTTATTGGTGGATATTAAAAAAAATAAAAATAAATAAATAAGGGGAGGGGAACGCCAGCCTTTTAAGGAATTCAAAACAAGGTCAGCTCTTGTGAAAATGCACCACTTTTCCCAGAAGAAACTTCTAATTTATATCCATTATTGTCTTCGCAAGTGGTGCACGATCACTAAATACGGCTGATCTGATCCCGGAACTCAAATAATTTCTAAACAGGTCGGCGTTTTCCTTTTTTTTAAAAAGGTTTTAAATGCGTGAAAACCAACCTCAGAAATGTATCTGTACAAAGTATTGCTGATAATCATTCCATTGCACATAGTTTACTTTGCATTTATATGCAATATTTTAATTTCTGTGGGGAAATCTGTTTTATTGTGTTAATATTATTGAGAAAAAAAATAAAAAATGTAAATATTCCATTCCGGCAAATGAGCCGTTCTACATTTATATAAAAATCTTCTGAGTTTATGGATTCAAATGATATTAATAAGCAGCAGACTTTTTAATAAACTATATTTGTTACACTTCTATTGTGAATAAAAAAAATCTTTTAATAAATGGTGGTTTTGAAGTTGTGTTGTGTTTTTTAAAAACCCAGCAGCGTCCTGTCAGTTTATAATCCATTATACCACAGTTAGTGACGACCAAGTCATTTGATTGGACAAGAGTCGTTCACGTGAGTGCTGATATAGAGAATAACAGCACTGGGGCTTTAAACTACATGTATTACTCCACTTTACAACTGTTATATTAACTACAACATGTCAACTACAACTGTCATTCTCTATATAACGATAAATATATATGTATCAGTGGTTTGCACTGTCCGGGAAAACTATTACACCAAACTCCCTTTAAGACATTTTAACAATTCATTACGTGTCCGTAATATCACACCACTCTAGAAACACAAGATAAAAGACTCCCTATGTCAAGTTTTCAGACTCTAAACTGAACATTTAAGAGTTTCACACAGACAAACACTGACTAACTCTGGATTTTAAAAATCAGTATATTGTAAAACTGCTTCATTCTACGGAAATTCCCGTTTGACACAACAGAAAAGGATAAAATCAGAAGAAAACAGAACCTGTGTTGAATCGTCAGTGATCTCATGACATGAATTACCGAGACACAGGGAATAAAGTGGCCTTTACACAATGCTGAAGACGAGAGAAAGCATCGGAAGTGATCTTATCACCAAAGACAAGATTTCTAAAAGGGTAAAACTCCATCTCCAAAGACCCGTGATGTCCCTTTTTCAACAGTCGACAACATTATTAAGAAGTTTGCCGCTCATGAAACTGTCGAGACTCTCCCGGGACGGGAGGGGAAAGAGGAAAATCAATGAGGAGTCGTTGAAGGTTGGTGCGAACTGTGGAAAAGACAGGACGCTGAAGGCTGGTTTCAGCCTGCACACTGAAGCAAGAAGGGCTTTAGGTTGAGAAGGACAAACCTCAATCCTTCAGTGGACAGATGAAACCAAAATAAGGTTCTTCGGCACTGCTCATAAGGAAGAAGAACACCCTACCTACAGTTGATTAGATGATTTGCCTTGGCACAATGTCTCCATCGAGTGGAAGATTTGGTGATTCTTTTGAAATTATGAAGAACCTTCTGAAGCTGAACTTGAAGTTTTCCTGTTGTAACTCACATCAATACTCCCATTCCTCACCTGCTGTTGTTTGTTGTAGGTCCCTCTGAAGCCTTGAGACGGTTCTTTGGCATGAGTTCGTAACATATGAAGACTTTACCATCATTATTGGCTCTATATTAACTTTTTGAGCTCATTAAATGTCTCCAAATGTTGATAATAAACCCCATTTGAATTCATTTTTCTATTATATTTCAAGTGATGAAGAGCACAAAGAAGTTGGAATTGAAATGTTTGTTGTCTTCGGCTTTGCAGGGAATTTAATAAAGATAAGACATCACAAACACCGAAGGCCGCTCTGTCTCCTGACTTAACTAATTTTTTTATTTTCAGACTAATTTCGAGGCGTCTTATCTCTCCGCTGAAAGATGGAGAACATTTCTCTTATCTGGCTGAAACATTGCCGTGGGACATGAGCGTCGTAGCAGGAATAAGAAAAGATAATTTAGCGCAGTTGTTCATCTTTATCGCCTCTGCTGAGTCCCGCAGAGATAAAGAAAGAAACAATGCTGTCAGTGTTGAGTTCATCCTTTATTGCTTTCAGAGAACTGGGACTAATCGAGTCAAATATTTTCCCTGCTAGGAGACCTTATATTTTTTTAGGTTTTTCATCGAGTGCTCGTTTTGCAGGAGGTTCAGTGAGTAAACAGAGATCTTCTTCAGGATAAGAACAGTCACCAGCAGGGACTTGTTCTTCTTCTCGAGTTATCCAGATTTAGATGTTCATGGTTTGTCTGAGGCTGTGTGTCGTAAAACAACCTTTCCTGAAGTTTTTGCAGTGCTAAGAGAGTCCGACTCTGGAAAAAAAAGCCCAACTTTGAAGCTGTAGACCTTTTTCACATGAAACAGGTCGGGTCAACTCAGGTGTTTCCAGTTATACTAATTAAGGTTCATTTATTGCAGCAGAGACTTTCCAGCATGCAAGTCCTGAATGGAACGGGACCTTAATTAGTATCACTGGGAAAAATATAAACGCATGTGTTTACCTGACTAAGTTTTTAAGATATTTACTGTAGATTAGACCCTAAATTTGAGTTTCCAACAACATGACTGAAATATTGAATAATACAATAACACAAAAGGAAAATACTGATGGAGAAAGATGAGCCATGAAAAGAATTGTTAAACAGACATAAATGTGTCAAGATTACTCGTTAGAGTTTTGAAAGATAAGAAACTGCATTTATGGATTTGGAGCTCAGTTTTGGATCATGTCATTATCTCCTCTTCTTTGGTAAAGGGTGGTCCGGTGTATCCTGTGCTAAAGGAGATAGGAAAGGAAGCATCGTGGCACCTCTCGTTCACATTTAGAGACTTCGAACAGCTCGAATCGAGGCTGCCACTGAAATATTTCTGGGTCGCTTCACTGTGCAGCAGCAAACCAGCCTGTTCTTACTCGGTGTGTCCAGATTGTTCAGTTCAAGGCCCGACTGTGTGGCACAGTGTACTCCTGATTAACACCAGAGGGCAGCAGAGCACCATAACAACATCTGCAGGTTTCCTCTGCACGCCATTTATTAAAATCTTTGTTATATATATATTTCATATTTTAAATCTATGTTTTTATCACTTCTCTGCTCTGTGTAAGTTCACTTCCATCAGCCTCTCTCGCACTAAACCAGACTGGACTAAAAGGTTATCTTATATTTTTGTCTTTAACTCGCCTTGCATGTATTAAGCCCACCCTCTGGCAACATCACCACTCGAGCCTGACGTCTAAACATCCAGAAATCTCCGAGCAGCTTAGCCGGTCGGTAAAAGAAGTAACCCCCGTGGTATCAGAGAGAGAGAGAGAGATGTTAGCAGATTTGATTGCTCGAGGATTTACAGTCACTTCAAAGACGACCGTGAAGCTACAGAGATGACACCAACCTTTAAAAACTCTGAGCAAAGCACAGGCAGCAACATGTTTCACATTGTTTGAATTCAAATCTTTGTTTTAGACCAAATAACAGGTTTGATTCCTTTGTTGCATGTGAGCTGTCTCTCTCTCTTTACACTGTATTTAGGTACAAATTCAAAGTACTTGTACCTCACTTCAGTTTCTGTTAACGTGTCTGTTCTTCTTTGACCCAGACGGTGATTTCCTGACCAAACCAAGCTGCTGTCAATCCAGCTGATTGTGAGGCGTGTTTAAGATCCTGCTCGTGCCAGAGATTGTGTGAGAACTTGGCTGGGAATGCAGCGTTCAACCCCCATTTGTTCTTGGAAAGACTTTCCCTGCGCTTGGTTCATCTACATATTGAGATTTTGCTCGTTTGTGTTCACCTGTTACCTTTGGTACGTGTGCCTCACATGTAAATATTCACGGATGCAGTAGGAGTGAACTGCCTTTTTCTTTTGATACATCTTGATTCCTGTTTTCGGTTGGTCAGGATTAGCAATCGTCTTTTTGTTTGTCTGTCCTTGGTGTAGGGTTTAAAAAGCTCCTCTTAAAAATCGTGTTATTTCAGCCAAAGTTCACTCTGAAGACAGGCACCATTGTTAGTTTGTGTTGGTGTATTTCAAATTGGCAGTAAAATACCAGTGATTGTGATTATTAACAAGTGTTGGTCTACTCCTCATGTTACTCTCCCCACACCTTAGACTTAAATGTTCCTTTATAAGTTGAGAAAATTCTCCTCCTTAAGCTAAATAAACTAATGCAGCAGGAATATTGATCCAAAAACTTCAGAAATAAAAGTAAAACACTGACAAACATTTTATTTTTTAGTACATTTTGATGATAATAGTTAAGTTTTGGGGGGAGAAACTTAACTATCCCTGATAGTGGGGAGAAAAGAGTGTTCAGAACAATCTGAGCCAGTTGGTGGCAAAAACAAGCACTTTTAATGGACGTTGACTTTGCATCCAAAATTTACGTTGCATCTAGTTTTGTCCAAGAATTGTTGTTCCTGTCAGTCACTTAAACACAAAAAATGTGGAAAACAGGGTTCAGAAAATGCCAAAGCGACACTTTAAATAAGGGTCGATTAAGTGATTAAGCCAGGTTGCTGCTGAACAGTTAGCAGGGCATTAACAAGGAGCTGTGGAACAGTGCTGCAGTCCTCTGGGTGTCTGGAAGGGCTCGGTTAGCTGTTTGCTTAGTTTTTGGGATGTTTCCAGGCGGGTTCTTTGGTCTGTTCAGTGTGTTCTGTGGTGGCAGATGGAAACACGGAGGATGTCAGAGAAACACTGTGGCTGGGTTGGACGGCATCAATCTTTGCATCACATTCATCTTCCTTTGATTTATTTATTCTGAGTCGTGCTCGAGAACATGTCCATGTAATCAGCCGCTCATTAATAAGTGAACTATTAGCTGTCTGTTATATAGAAAATAGAAAGACGATCTTGAGATGATGTGAATGTGTGAACTGTTAGAGATTAATAGATTTAATCTCTGGTCATCTGGGATGGATAGATAGATGGATAGATGGATAGATGGATAGATGGATAGATAGATGGATAGATGGATGGATAGATGGATAGATAGTGGATAGATGGGTGGATGGAAGATTCAGAGTGTGTTGGTCTTGGTTTACAACAATTGGAGAGAAACAGACAAAGAAAAAGACAGAGAGAGAGTTTTCCAAATGAAAATGTCAACCCACTGCATTGTGAGCCGGGCCATTATGGGCAATAGATACCGGGCCTGCTGCATGTCAGCATGACCTTGCTTGTTGCCATGGATACGACGAAAAACAAATATCCGGACCCTGTGGTCTGTTTCTCGAAGTGTTTTTCTCTTGACATTGTTCTCTTAGTGAACTCTCAGCTGAAGATGTGAACTCGGCTGTTCTGATGGAAAACAAGCTTTTTCTGCTTTTCGTCAAACCCGCCTCATATGAACTTCTTCTGGTCGAGGTCTTCATCTTTGTATCTCTGGGCAGCTCCGAGGAATGTGGTGGTTCGCTTCGTCATCCCCACACTTTCTAGCAGTTTTAACTCGAAGAAAAGAACACCGTCCTTGCAGTCAGACCTGCTGGAGGTTCACTGATGTTTTGGGGTTGCTTTGCTGCTTCAGGCGCTGGATGTCTTGACTGTGTGCAAGGCATTATAAGATGTAAAGGCTACCAAAGAATTCTGGGGCGCAATGTAGGGCCCGGTGTCAGAAAGCTGGGTTTTGGTCATGGTCATGTGTCTTACAGCAGAATCGTGATCCAAAGAATCCTTCAAAAACCACCCAAAAATGGTTTAAGACAAAGAGTCCAGATCTAAATACCATAGAGCACCTGTGGAGAGATCTCAAAACAGCATTTGGGAGAAGGAACCCATCAAATCTGAAAGACCTGGAGCAGTTGGCAAAAGAAGATTGGTCCAAAACTCCATGACAGAGGAAACTTTTCATCGTTCCAATGCAAACAAAAGAAACAAACATGAGAATACCAAAGCATTTGTGATTTGCAACTATTTTCTGAGAGAAGTTTTGTGAAAGAAATACAGGGGTGCCAATACTTCTGGCTGTAGATGGACTGGAAAATCAAGAGCTTTTGCTTTCCAGCTCAGCTCCCTTTTCCCCACAACACACTCTGCAATACTGCTGCTCCATCTCACGCTCCATCTTCCCATCACTTGTCAACAAGAACTTGAGATACTTGGGGCAGCAACTACCTACTATTATCTCACTGGTCAGGATCTTTGCATGGACAACAAGTGCAGGATTCATCACTCTTGAGATGGACCAGCACTGCGTCTCGACTAAATTTGCTTCAGTCTGGTCCGTTTGCTTACGTTCTCCCAGTCGTAGCAGCAGTTTTGTGTGTAACTGATGTCTGCTGAATAAATCTTGTTTGCGCTCTTGTCTCAAAATGACAAGTTGATTCAGTGTCTCAGATTGGTTTAATTGATGGCATAATGTTTAGGGGAAACATGTCATTAATCCAGACGTCAGTGTCAATAGCAGTTAATATGACAAAGCTATGAGTCAGCGCAACAGTAGAGTATCCTCGGGGGGGGGGACGGCTCGCTGGCTTGTCTTATTTTTCTCTGTAATGATTCAAAGAGATGATGTACGATCTGTCATCTGTGGAGCTGCCAGGTGACACGCATACACAAAGCAGAGTGGATTCAAACTGAGCATGATTCAGCACAAGAGCAGCCGATAAGCAGGAAGACACAGATAATACAGACACTTGTATTGATGCCTACACTCAAGTGGACACTTCATTGGATGCTTGTTAATGCAAATGTATAATCAGCTAATCATCGAAGGTTATAAGGACGAGGAACAAACGTGATCTAAGCGACTTTGACTCGCTGGGTGATTGTTGGTGCCAGACAAAACAGAAACCGTCGATCTCCTGGGATGTTCAGGCACAACTTTGTTTGCACAGAATGGTGTGAAAACCAGAAAAAAAACCCACCAGCGAGCAGCAGCAGCAGCTCTGTGGCCAAAAATGGCTTGTTAATGAGGGAGGGCAGAGCGAGAATGGCCAGACTGATTCAAGCTGACAGGAAGGCGACAGTATCTCAAAGACCTCATCAGGTTTCACTCCTGTCTAAGGATGGCAATGGAGAATCAGCTCCTGTTGAGAACTGGTTATAAATGGTCTGAGTTCATCATTTCCTTTGATCGAGGCCGGCATGTTATGAAGAAGTCATGGCAGACAGAACAAATTGGTCCAAAAGGTGGAAACACCAACATCTCTAGAAAACTGACACGGACTAGAAATTGTCTCTGTGCTGTTTGGTTCTTACTAAGACTTCCTAGAGTGGTACACTTGATTCCATTACATATCGGAGTCTACTGCTGTGTCTGATTGTTTCCGTGGACTCCATGGAGCCTGGAACATCCTTTGATTATATATTTTATAATTGTTGTATAATCGCAATATTACATTCAAGGGGCGAGCTTTACCTTATTATTGGCACTTCATGGTGCAAGTGCCTCGCTCCTGACCAATAATGAGTGTAAAGCTCGCTCTCTCGTGTAATCTAATCAACTCGTCCGTTAACGCTAAATGTCATATTAGCCCCACGCCGGCAGGCTTCATTTGACTATATGTTTCTACATGGTGTTGGACAAAACTCCGACTTAAACTCTTCAAGCAAAGAGAGGATGATAGTGTGACTGTGCAGCTTTTCATGTATTTGCAGTTGAACTCATTTCGCTTCACTATGAATCCACATCCTCGTTTTTTGTTCTGATTATCTTGTCTACTCCAATAAAATAGAAAAATACGACTTGGACTACATTAAAAATCACAGCTGTGTCCTCAGAAACATTGTAGGGAATTTAGTTATTTAGAGAAAAGCTTTTTTTATTTCCAAAAGTTAAATCAGAATATTAAAATCAGTCACACGTCTGTGCATCAGCTGTGTGTTTAGATATGGTTAGTCTAGTTTATATAACGTGTAACGAGGATTTTTACACTTTGGACACACCCTGTGAAGCTTTTCCTTAATGCTTACAGTCTTTATGCTAAGATAAACTAATTGCCTTTTATCTCTAGATACATATTTAGTGCACAGACGTGCAGGTGGCATTTATTGTTATGGGAATTTTAAAGAAAAACCTTTAAATAAGGAGGATCAGATTCAAAACATCAAAGTTTAAGTTGAATTTATTATTCTTGTACAAGAGGAGCGTTTCACAGTGCAACACACTAAAAGGGTTACAGAGAAAAAGGCTCCTCGAGGAGCTCTGATAGTTGGTTCTTATACATTTTCCTGAAGTAAACCCCTGTAAATTGTTAATAAACAATTTGCATATAATGCATCTAAACAGTTTTCTTCAACATATCCCCTAATGAGTAGCCAGTATGTATCTAGATCTCACCTGGGCCTCATTCTGTTCTGAAACCCCTCTATTAATACATTAACCTGAACTTTACCTCACCCTGCCAGTCTCAGGAAAACAGCAATCAAGGGAAGTGCCTTCAAGACATGTGATAAATAGGAACATTGTATAAGTTAAAAACATCTAAAAAGCAGTGTAACCCTGATTTTTATAACGTTTATTTTCTCTTCTCACTCTTAGAAAGAAACAGTTGACAGCCTCGTCCCTTTACTTCCTTGTCTTACCTTCCTCCCCTTCCCATGCGAGGACTCAGATTATTATCCTGCGTTTGAACAAGAAGAACAGAGCGGAGCTTTAAATAGTAAACAACTTTTCATTCAGCTGCAGCAGATTAGAACAGGAGAGGACGCAACCTATGCATCTGCGTTCCTGAAAATTCCCTGATTTAAGTGTGTGTGTGTGTGTGTGTGTGTGCGACTGAAAGTAAATCTGCTGAGCCACAATAACCCTGAAGGAAGAAGTGTTTATTTTCTCTCTCGAGCTCATCTTTTATTGAACAACAGAGACGTGATAGACTTCAGGGTTTTTTCCTCGTATTTAGCCGTTTTAATGCTCTTATTAAAAAAGTTCTCAGACTTTCTTGTAAACAGTTTGATGGATGTTTCGGCACGCACCGTATTATTTTGCAATATATGGGCGGTGTGTAAGCTGCAATTGTGTCTGAATTAATCCCCTCACAGACATAAAACGGATGAAGTGTTGTGCTATGATTGTTCCCTGTGATACATTAGCATAGAAATGCCTTTGTTTGACTGTAGCTGTGCTGTTCTCCCTCCACGCGCCTTATTACTCTGCTGAATCCTATTTGTCGTGACTTTTATCTGATGCTGCCCCATCCTCAGCTTTCAAAGCCTCGATCAGACACTACCGTCCAGTACAGTCAGATGGTTGACGGCACTACTCTGTATTTTTAAATTGCCTTTCATGCTTTTAGACCGCTGACAGTCCTCTTTACAAATAGATGTTGTTTTGTATGAAGGGTTTGCAGGAAGAGAAACAAAATGCTACAGTGGTTCAATAGAAGAAATCAAGTCCGTGTTAAAAGAAACTGAAAGTTTAGCATCAACATGTGCAGATTTAAATAAGAACAGGCTCCTGTTTGTGTGCATAAATGCCTCTAACAAGCAGGGATTGAGTAAATCAAACTTCCATATAAAAAACAGAAGGTTGGTCGGGGTTAGCACCATTGGAGCTGGATCACGGAACATCAGCTGACAAATCGTTTGAAACGTGTTCACTCTGAACACCGAGTGGACTGCAGAGGCGCTGCTGTGGTTCAATAATGATCGAACGTTAATGGACTGAAGAACAAAGTCAAAAGTATTTGAGGGGAAATAAATAACGGTGAGAAGTATTTACTTTCCCAGCCATAAATCTGTAGTCATCAAACTATAGTGTGTGCACTGTAACACCATATGGACTCTATGGATTATTCATTATATAACTGTTATTATTGTCTGGTTTGCTGCAGCACACTGAGCAAAACAGAGAGATTATGAAGCCTGATGCCTATATGGATTTACTGTAAGTACAATAAATTAAAATGCATGCACTTAACCTATATACCACCTGCACAGCTTAACATCACTGCAATTTTTAAATATTAAATATAATGATCAGTATTCTCTGTTTTCACTATTATTGTATGTTTCATTAAACAGCTATCTGAATTTAAATTATACCTGAAAGCAGAGATTATGTCTCGCTCTTCTTGTCCAATATTTCAACATAACAACATTTTAATACTTTAACAGATGAAAGTTCAAAACGGCTGTGACAGAATTAAAAGGATTTTTTTTTTTCATGAATGTATGAAACAACGTGCATAATCATTTTCTGAGTTAATAATGGGATGAATATTCAGATTGGCTTACTTTGATGTAATAATGTCTCTCTGGATGAAGCGATCCGGCACAAAGGGAATGATGCGCACACACACACACACACACACACACACACACACACACACACACACACACACACACACACACACCAAACGTTGAATCTAGCCGGCCTGACAAAGACAGTAATAGCACGCCACTTCCATCCAGCAGCCCACGTCCACTAGATAACAGTTCTACTGAATGAAAATCCATCTGCCAAACACTGAGAGAAACACGACAGATGTAGAAAGAAAGAAACATGCAGGTTATTCACCAGCCTTTGAAAAAGAAATAAGTACGGAAACCTTGGCCAGTATCTGTCTCTGTCTAGCGTTTATTTCACTCATGCACATACACCTCCCATAAACAACAGGATGTCAGTTTATCCTTGACTTTCTGAATGTCAGAGGAATTAATGATGAAGTCAGTGAGATGCTTTGAAACTCCAGGTGAGCAGCTTGTGAAGGACTTTGAGTTCATTTGTCAAAACACGTAATTACACTTCATGTCACAGGATGTTGCTGTAGCCAAACTATCTTTAAAAAGTTCAGAAAGTTCAAGACATTTTTTGGAAACGTGCTTTCGTGCAGAGAGTCTCGTGTTGGTGCTTTAAATTTGATGCTACTACCTGACAGTTAGCTTAGCTTAGCACAAAGACTGGAAGCAGGGGCAAACAGCTAGCATGGCTCTGTATAAAGGTCACTAAATCCAACTACAAGCACATCTGATTAAGTAATTATCTAACCATGTAATTAATGTTTGATCAGCCAAAAAAAACAAAACAATGCTAAGTGGACTTTGCTACATTTGAAACTGCTAACTGAGCTATGCTAAGCTAACTAGCTGCTAGCCTATGGCTACATATTTAGCATGCAGACATGTGACGTATCAATCTTCTCGTCTAACTCTCTGCAATTAAATGAACACGAGTATTTCTTAAGATTTTGAAAGCATTACAAAATATATCAGCTATCTTCATAAGCGTGATGGTCATAGCACCAACAATCCAGCTCGGTCTGTGCTATATAAAATGAGTGACTTCCAAACTTATCTAACAATGATACAGCACAGCGATGTTTCATAACACCGAGGCAACATTTGAACTTTGAATTCAGTATAACACAGCAAAGCAGAGAGAATATAAAATGGTGTGTTCCTGTTTTCCAACCAGTTTACCGGTTACCAAGGTTAGTTTTTCCTCTGATGCAAGGTCAGTTGTTCAATATTTGTTGCCTCTTACTGAGTTTCCTTTTCTTTGTGTGTTCAAAAGAGAAAATGGAAGAAACATCTCTGAAGCAGCAGAAAAATATTGACTTTACTCTTTGCTGCTACCTTTTGCAGCCTTAGAACAACTAATAATGTCATTTCACGTCTTGAATTTGAATTTCTAAATCCCAGAAAGCATCATCGGCTGTGGACTAATCCTCTCTTCTTCTTCTTCTTCTTCTTCTTCTTCTTCTCACCCACATGATCTCATGCTGTTGGGTGTGAGTCACCTTGCCTCCAGCTTGCACCAACACCTCAAAACTCCAAAAAATAAATAATAAAACTGCAAGAGGCTCCAGCAGGCGCACATCGACAGTCATCGGGTCTATGTCCATTAGACACAGGACAGTGCCGCTCAGCTTGAGTCTTTGCAGCACAGTGTCCCAGAATATATTCATGGATGAATAACAAACACACAGACATCCACAGTGGTCCTGATCTCCACACTCCCAAAACAAATGTCCTGTCAGGATAGCTGTATTCAAATCCATATATCAGTATAACTCCTATCACCTGATGCGAGCGTAGCCCGGTTGTTAACGTAAATTATTCTCTCAGTGGATAGCTAGTTTTACTGTCTTGGCTCAACCTAAAGCTTTTTCTCCTTCCAAGATTTGGAGGATATTTGTTAGCACGACAGTATATTTTGCTTCTATTTTTCTTCCCTGCTTTTTAGTTTTTGTCAGCAGCCCTACCAAGCTGTCATTTCACCACCATCCATATGGGAACAAACCAACACACAAGATGACATTACAGTTATAAAAATATGTACCATCTGGCTATAAGATATAGGAGAAATGAGACCAATACGCACCTGCTTTCCATCTGTCACGACAACTTCTTTTTTTTTCTTTTTTTTTAAAGATCAGGTTGATTTTGGACCATAAATAAAGATCTAAGTAGGAGAAACTTGTACTGTACAGGTTGTTGCTGCTTGCTAGACAGTTTGCTCCCAAAATAAAGATCAGAGCAGACGTCTAATTAGCCAAACTAACCGAGTTTCACTGTAAATCATGTTGCCACGCCAATAACAGCTTGAAACCAAAGTAAACAAAATTATAGTGCAGTAACATGGAACCTGCAAGTTTTCCATTAAGTTTTCAAGAAGTAACTTAAGGTTTGCCGCTCTTTGAATCACTACAGGCGACACTTTTTAAAACTGTGAATAATGGATGAACGGTACAGTCTTCTGCACTTTGCTGAGAGAGAGAGAGAGAGAGAATAAACTGGCAGGGGAGCAGAGCGATGACGGCAGTGACACAGTGCCTTTGAATACATTTCCATACACGCACACACATGCTGAATCCCTAAACAGGCCATACACATACATATGCATTCTTGTTTAGCATTCTCTGTTATCGAGGGAACTGTCGGTGAAGTTCCTCCTGGGATGCCACTGAAGGGAGGAAGAACAAAAGGTGAAGAGTAAAACTGGTAGGAAACAAAGATCCTACCGTTGAGAATATTTTTCCTTTTTAATTAATCGATTATTTATAATTTCTGACACATTATACAACATATTTATCTTTATCCAGCAGCACTACGGCTTGACACGTTTAACGTCAGTTGATTCTGATATTTTGAGCTTGATGAAAAACTGTTAATGCAAATATAAAGTTTGTTTAGGATTTGGTTCAGTTCAGTTTTAGGTTTTATCCAGCTGACCTCACAATCCTGCTTCATGACAGATTACATGCACAGAAGGATTTCTAAATACTAAACATGATGAGCGTCTTCAGACAGAGTGTCGGACATTGTGCCAACTAATTTTATTCTTTCTGTTACTGTCTAAGTTATTGTCCTTTCAGCCCTGTTTAGAACAACCAAAACTAGTTTGACAGCAGTGTAACATTCTAAAATCCACTTTGCTGACTTCACAGTTCAGTGAATCTTTAAATCTCATGTCTCCTAGAATTTATGCCTGTAAATTATTCTGGATTGGATTATGTTCACTGACGTTTCTTTGAGGGACTACATTCATGTAACATGTTGCAAAGAAGTGGTTGTTGAAGATGATAACCGTATGTGTTTGTCTCTGGTTAGGCAACAGAAGCACCTCGATTTAGGTTCAGGAAAAATCAGTATTTTGGTTAAATGTTTAAAAAAAAACTCCTTTACAGTCATTTCTAATTTTTTCTCTTTTGTAACAGACCGTGAGCTTTCCCTAATCTTAATTAAGTGCTGCTAGTGACTAAACATGACCATCCATGAGTTGATAGTGTATTGCAAGATTGCCTATTGTGCTGGAAAACATAAGAAATACCTGAAAGTGTATCTGCTGTTGTAAACTTGTTGTATTTCAACTTAATTTCTAGAAGACAGAGCTGGCTATGCTGTGTGTATATTTCCACCACAGTTATCTTAAACAGTATTTAGACCATCAAATCTCAATGGTAAGCCAGACAAATAAATAGAAAGTTTAATATCATCAGCTAACACCACAGAGAGCTGATGGAACAGTATTATCCTATATACCGTATAAAGACAACTGTGTTTAGACACACACTAATGTGTCACAGGTGTGTGTTGGAGCTGCTGTTGTTATCTGACTTTGAATTGATCCAATTCTGGGTTTCCTCTGTAAAACTTGCTCACCCAATAACTTTCTGTGGAGTTATGCAATTATGTTTCAATTTGATCGTTTGCCCTCCGGTGTTAACGCCGCACGCCGTGTGTTTCAGTGTGAGAGATTAGATTGTTGTGGTTATTATGTTGTCAACTTTATTACTTTTTTTTTTTTTTTTTTTTTTTTTTTGGTGAGAACCACCACGCTCTCCTAATTGGATTGTTGTAGTCTGTATTCCCTTCTCGAAACGATGCTCAGACACATAAAATATTCCAATTATTAAACCTCGAAGAAGTGAAGCGGCAATGTTGAACCTCGATTTTTATGTCCTCTAAAAATAGAAACACAGATGGATGACAAACAAGTGTGTGTGCCATGTGTTTGCAGTTACAGAATCAATCCCCAGCATGCAATGGAAAACAACAGAGAGCAGTCCATCATTTTAGTGCACCAGATGCAGCCAGTATTCCCACAGCTCTCCCCATTTTCATTTTCTTCAAGAATACCAGCACACCTCCCGCACTTTTTTCCACCATACTCATCCTTAACGCGTGTCAGAAATACAAACACAATGTTCCAAGTGCGCACGCTCATAATATATCTTCATCGACGTCGCTTTGCCGTTAGAGAGCTGATCTCCAGAAGCCAGATTCAGTCATCTAAAGCTGATCCAGCACATCCCCCTTTTTATTGTTCATAAAGAGCAAGTTAAATGAGGATCTCATTTACAAATCAAAACAGTGATCTCTCTGCACATACACACTCACATCACACACACACATTAGACAGCCAAAAATATGAGGCCATCAGCCTGTGTGGTGGGCAATATGTGCTTGTGATTTCTCTTCAGTGTCTCTGCAGACAGTTGTTGCAAATCAAATAAGCAGTGCTGTTTTCTGGCTATATTTACACATTTATTTTGCGTTAATCTGATTAAATACGTTGGGTATTGCACACCTTTGCACAGGTTTTCACTCTGGCTACACCACTGAGTGTGATAAAAGGTGTAATTTGTCCTGCCCAAACAAGTGCAGAAGTCTACACACACAGCGCTGAGAGGAGGTCTAAACAACCACAATAATTTAAAACACCTGTTTGTGTTCACCATGGGTAAGCATTCACTATATTAATTCACTATATTAGCCAACAACAGTCACTCCTACCTGATTAGTTCATCTATAAATGGTTTCAAAGGTGAATATAAAAGAAATTTACTATATGAGGATGTAAATTAGACCATGAAAGAAAGATTTAATCCAAATCGCAGCCCTCTAATCCAAAAGGAGACCAGTAAAACCTTTTATTCTAATTCTTGTCAGACATTCTGTGAGGTGCTTTAGCTGCTGCAATAGTTACCGTAAATCCCCAAAGAAATATTTGACTAAAAGGAAAGTCAGATCATTCATTGTCAAATCACAAAGCAGACTTGTGTGAAATTCCTATATGGTGGCAACCAAGCATCAACCTTCATCAAGTGAAGCCAATGTGGAAGTGCCTAAAACTGCAGTTCCTCAAACGTCCACTTGAGGCTGGCTCCAGAAGTGAGTCAGTCTCCATAAGTCCCCATGTCCAAATGTCCAACTTCACAGCAGAAATAAACATGTTTACAGCCTGGTACAAAAATTTATAGGGTGGACGCTTTGATTGGCAGGTGGGTGAGGTTACAGATGGCTTGTTTGAGCAACCAGGCATCAGCCCGCCTCAGGTCCACTGGTGATCCACATCTTTGCAGATTTTTAGATTAGTTTAGAGGCAGGACTGCCAACATGGCGGCATCCAGAGCCACAGATTTTGAGCTTCGAAACGGCTCTTTGGAAATCTGTCACGCACATGCTGTCCATGTCCCAAAAACTTCATACAACATTAATATCTTGTGTGAAAAGGCAAAGCTAACTTTAGTTATTAATAAAGAATAAAGTTCAGCTGCAACCTAACATAAGTTAGCTGAATGAAAAAAACTAAACGTGTCACAGTGCTATCAATAAGTTATCTTAGTATAACTGCAGCTTTTTTCATACCACGACCTGTCAACACGAAGATAATACAACATCAGTAAACACAACCGTGTCACTTCCAAATATAACTCTCTTCTCGGTGTAGCAAAAATCAAGACTTCAATTCTCTCAGTTGCAACTGTAAGTTTAATTTCATCATGAACTCCTATCACACACACACACATACACACCTTGACTAACACAGATCAAAAGCTGTAAAGATGAAGTCAAAATGTCAAATGTGCCAACAGGTTTTGCACCAGCACGTCTAGGAGTCTGATAAGGTGAAGGCAGTTTACTGCAGCGACAGTATCAAGCATAAAAACTTTTTGAATGAGTTTTTACTTGATTTCCAGACATCTGGATGAATCTATCCTCTTTTGCCCAAACACTATAAATAATAATTTTTGATGTGCCCACTCCAGCCTCTTCCATCTCTGTTCCATTTCACTCCAACCAAACGCTGCAGCAGCTGTTGCTACTGATTAACACAGCTGCTTCGGGGTTTGGTTGACGACCTCTTTCGTGGTACCGCAGACCTGCGACTCGAGGGAGAACAACTAGCACTCTCCATGTTTGTATGTTTGTTTATTTGAATTAATTCAGGCGATAAACACCAACTCAGAAGAAACAACGTCCATCTCTCCTTTAGTTCACAAAAAAAGTGAAGTATTAAAAGTGTTTACACAAAATTACACAACGTTGGCCAACAAATACATTATAAGGTAAAATTTCTGAATAAAGGTTTGCTGTTTCACAGGCTCTAATCAGATTAATACGAGCCACTTGGTGCCAAAAGATCCCACAGAGCTGTACTGTAGTTCTGTTATTTAGCTCAAATCTGAACATTTCTTGTGATAAAATCAGTCTTTTTTTTTTCATGCAGGTGTACAACACTCAAACACATAGCATAATAAGTAATAAATATAGACATAAACACACCCAGCATGATTGAAAATCTACTCCCAGACTGAACCAATCAGACCAGTGCTGGGAAGAATGTAAATTAACCTTTAATGCGAAGATTATGATATATATCTATTCAGTTTATATAGCAGCAAATTACAATATAAGTTATCTAATGACACTTTCCATATTGTACTCTTTATAATATTATCTACAGAGACCCGACAATGGCCACCATGAGCAAGCACTTGGTGACAGTGGCAAGGAAAAACCTCGAGCAGAACCGAGCTCATCAGTAGGCAGCAGAGTTAAAGAGAGAGAGACACACAGATGTGCAGCAGCAATAAAAATAATGAGAATGTGACTATAAACTTTAATGGAGACATGACTAATAGTAGCAATAACGATAATAATAAAAATAGTATTTATAGTGGAGATCAAGCAGGACCGCAACCGCAATACCAGATGCGTGGCCAACGGTCTGTGAGAAAGCAGAAAGACCTTGGGGAAGAAGTAAAGTTAGTAACATGCGTTCATTGGACATAAATGTGTACAGATAAAGAGGAAGAGCTCAGCGCATCATGGGAAGTCCTCCAGCAGTCTAGGCCAGCCCAAACTATAAGCTCTATCAAAAAGGAACACCAGTCACATAAATATATAATACGAAGGAAACAGATATCGTAGAAACTGCAAAAGCCAATGTCGATCGCATGTTGCATGTTGCATTTTTACAGTTCACTGAGGTTTTTAAGCATATTTCAACAAAATTGTATCATTGAATAAAGGATACATTGTTATCAATGTCCTTGTCCTGGACATGCAAACAGTAGAATATTTGAATGTTTACACGATGCAAACAAAACCACTGAAGTCACCTTGTCATGAGGTACTGCATATTTTAAGTAAGTGCAATTAAACCATTGTTTGTTCATTGTTGCATGTCACAGTGCGGTGGTCCAGAACTGCCATCTTGATGTACGTGGTCAGTTACTATAATGTGATTTTGTGTCTCAAGACAGGATTTAATAAATGAAAGGACATGAGGCTGATGTTATTCTGTCGCCGTCACTGCAAGATGACCGAATTTGTCGAAAAAAAAAGAGAAAGTGAGCCAAGGATACTGCTCCCTCTGAGAGTATTTTAGTTTTATTGATTTACTGATATGAGCTGGGGGGAATAAATGTCCCCTGGCAGTCCACCTCAATGGCATACACATGATGCTGAAAGAATGTCGCCTTCAGAGGGTCTGTGCTCACTAAACAATGGCTCTTCTTGGCCATATTAGCCTCAGTGCAGTGATGAATACTGACAACAACAGAAGTTCATATAGGGTAATAGCCCAGCCCATTAACCATTGGCATGAGTGCTATTAGGTGGAAAAATGTGTCTCCTGCAGTAATGTCTCCTTATCTTTGTGTGGCCAAATGTAAAGTTTCATCTATATCCGAGTAATGAAAATACCTTCATCCTAACAGTGACTTCAACAATGATGCCTGACAGACAATCTGTAAGCTTAATAAACCATCGATCTGCACCAGTCCAGATCCTGAGTTGCATTTTGCTATTCCTCATGTTCCTAGTTAACTACTGAACTGTGAAATACTGAACTGAACCACGACATTTTGTTGAGGATGAATTTAAGTTAGGTCATGTTATACCCTTGTCTGTTTTTTTAAAAAAGTGCAGTGGGAAAGTGAACCAAACCAAATGAAGATGTGAAATTTCCCCTGGACTATCCTGGTGTGAAAGGCCTCAAGCTGCTAGCCTCCTGCCAGCTCCAGCTCCTGGGTCAACTCGCCTCCGGCATGCAACCCAGTCAGCTGTCCTCCAGTCTGTCTGTTCCCCAGTGTTGTGTTGTTCAGTCTGAGTGCTTCTCTCCATGTTCCTGCTCCTAGTAAAGTTCTGTATTTTTTGTTGTTGGACTTTTATTGTTTGAATTCATCTTGGATGACTGGTTGGTCCTCAGGTGCCTTTTGTTGTTGTTTACCTGCCTGTTCACTAAGTGGTTAAAGTTACATTTGTTCACTGCATCTAAACATCTGTATTTGGGTTCAGCTTTTGTACTAAACCATAACGGACAAACTTGTTTGCAGTTCGCCAGTCTGCAACGTTCTGAGACCTACCTACACCAATTTGACTAGACAGAGTGGTATATCATCTGCATACAGTAGCAACATCCCTCTGTATGTCCATTTATGATTGCTGGATTTTCAGGCTTTATTGTAGCTGGATATAATTTGTATTTCTTAAAATATGAATGAGCATAGTGTTGATAAGTCACATGCTACTGTAGCAGAGGGTTGAATTACTAGAGGCTTGCGTCAATTAAATTTAGTGGTCAATCCAACAAGGAGCTAATTAAAAGAACTGTAATTTCATTGGGGATCATAAATGTTAAAAAGAAAATCATTGCAATGCATCCAACGAGACTCAAATTCAGTCTGGACCATTCGATGCTGCCACCCCTGGAGCTAAACATCTAGGAACATTTAGAACAACTATTCTAAGATGATGCATCATGCTGACCAGATAACATCCTGTCAGTCATCAGCTATAGCTCCACGTTGTCCCTGAATGTTTTATTCTGTTTATAAGCTGAGGCTTTGTAGGTTTGGCTGGTAAATGATTGTAGATATTGGGGGATTTGTCAGCTTATTGATGCCCCATGCCCTACTGAGGGTATCTGTGCATAAACCCAACAACTGAGCCCGTGTGATAACCTTGTATGCTGTAATGAATAATTTCAGCACCTGGAAGCGTAATCCCTTTATTGATGGACCTTGAGGCTCTTTCTTGTTTAACCTGATAATAAATGCACGTACCATTGCTTTCTACAACTACCAGATACATCAAACCGGTGCATCTGTTTGTGTTTATGACTGCGTGTAGCGCCACCAATAAGTTTTCACCGTCCACAAAGGTTTAAAGAGTTATTGACCCACAACAAGACAAAAATTAATGCACTCGTATTAGCTTCAAGCTTCAGTGGACATGAGTGATTATGAAGTGTGGGTGTTTGTGTGTGTACACAGCATGTGTGTGCTTGTACTACTCACAATGAATCTTTAAAGTGATGTAACTTGAGGAAAGTGAGATTTTTTCTGTGTTTGGTCCCACTGTGAGTTGAGGTCATGGTTAGATCTGTTCAGCTAGAGTTTTGGGAAGGATAGTGTTTGACACACACTGTGATAATAGATTGGTAGAAGCAGAGAAGAAAAAGTATGAAATGTAAAATTGATATTTCGTTAAGCCCCTTAGTTACTAGTTTCTATTTCCATCCAATTTGAAACCTGAGTGGAGACACAGAAACTCAAGTTTTTATGCTTGGCTGAGGTGAAAAGTTTTTGTATTGCTGAAAGCAAAATGCAACAAAGTGCAATGAAAACAAACCTGGTGAATTAATCATGACGTACATGAAGCATGTGACGAAAACGTCCACTGAGAAGACAAAAAATAGCATTTTTGTGGAGCGATGAGAAAGTAACCATCGAATTAATACAAACATAAATGCTAATTTCCATCATGTTTTCTACATTTCTTTCTACTATTTGAAAAATTTCACTTCTTTTCACAGATAATGATTTTAAACTTGAATATATATATCTTGAATACTTGAGAATGCTCAGAAAGGGACTTCTGCTGAAATTTGGTTAAAATTAGTTGTGGAAACGTGACGATGCTTTCATCTCTGTCCGATAACCAGGGAAGATTTTGTAATTTTTCAAAACAGTGGCCCCTTCTTTCACACAGAGGTAAATGAAAGCTGGCTTCTAACTATAGTGATCATTAATTTTGTTTGCTGGAATCCAAACAGAGTTTATCTGCTGTAGATGGCAAGCTTATTAAGTAAACAGTAGCTTCATGAGTTGGTTGAACTGACTCCTGTTTCCAGCTGGCTTGTTTTAAAATGGGAATCCTGTAAAAAGTGCTATTAACCAACCAGCCAAATTTGAATGATTAAAAATAACCATAAGTATAAAAAAATTAGGTTTCAAAATTGGAAAACCACAGACTCTAATGTGTGTTTATAACCGCCATGGCTGTGAAGTGAAGCCAATGCAGAAGGGCCATAAACTGCAGTTCCTCTAACGTCCACTTGAGGCTGGCTACAGAACAAGTCAGTCTCCATAAGCCCCCATGTTAAAATGTCCAACTTCACAGCAGAATTCTTATTTTGGCTTAAGTCAGCTAACCCTGCAGTATTGTAATACATTTGGATCTCAGGAAGGATAAAAAAAATATGAGATATATTTCTGTACATGGTGCAATTTTAATAAGTGCAAATTAAATTAGCAGTGACACACCGGAAGGATCACACGAACATTTTAATCCACTTCCAATCTGGCGATTATGATGACACAGTTATTGTAAAATGTAATTATACCGCACTGTTTCTCGGTTTATCAGCCTTACCATGAAAAGCTTCTGCATTTTGTTTGAATTCCAACATAGAAAATCACAAATTCATCTATATTCAACATCTGTAAACCTTCATTGGTTTAAATATAGCACCTCTCTGTGAACACACACACGCATGCTGTGAACACTCTGAGTCTTGAGGAAGCATGAATAGAAATCATACCGTTTGCGTCATCCGTGTGATTAGAAAAATGCGAGTTACTGCCTGCAGCTGCCATTCCAGCCAGTTTTAAATTTTTTATTTCAGCTAAGCTTTGATAGATGACGTGACGTCAGTAAAAACTCAACTCGGTGCATTCATGTTCCATGGAAGAATTGTGTACTTCACATGACCTCCCTACTGAGAGTTACAGTTTAGAGAGGCGAGGAGAGGAAATAGGACTGCAGATTGATTTCATTTTGAGGGTGTATGTTTTTCCTGATAAAAACAGCAGCACTTCCTTAATACTTAAGTTCAGAAAAATTTACCTTGTTTCATATTTTATGATCTCTGTGGGACTAAACAGGAGAGAGATAATATTCATTGACAGACCAGATGGAGGGCCAGATTTTAATCTTAATGAAAACATGCATTGCCGTGCAAGCTAAGGAGAACGTCATCAGGTTGGACACTCATTTATCATCTTTCCCATATAAAATGGACATAATAGCATGAACACACTCTGACTGCAGATTGCAGGACGGTAGCTGTTCACCAAAAACTTTGATTGCAGAGGTTTGATCTCATGGAAAAGGCACAAACAAAAACAAATGTATGTTTTTATTCAGCCTTTGTTTGGATCAATATAACATGGCACACATGCTTTGTGCATTATGAGTTTTGTGCAAAATAATTTGAACATCCAGGACTGTGAATCAATCAGAGTAATAACCAGTTAAAGTGCAGTAGATTTAGATCCAGTAGATTAATATAAACGTACTTATTGTGCAGCTAAAGCTACTCAACTGTGACTATTAGTATCATTAAAGGACTTTCAGTAAATGCATTAATGTTACAAGCATCCATCGACAAAATACAATTGTCAAGGCCATAAGCAGTATTGATTTTTATAATCCTGATATACGGGAATACAGTCCGAACCTGACAGATTGCCAGCCTGCTGAGCATGAAAATAGCTTTAACTGTCAATATTTTTACCAGCGATATTGGAATAACGGCTTGTGATGTCAAGAGTGAGAACAGCCAAACATCCCAGCACCATTAGGTGTGAAAATCATCCTGTTTCTTCCCATTTTTATTTTAAAGCTTACAGACACAGTGTTTCTACTACAATATGACAGCACTTTGAATTGCTTTGTCTCAACGCTGACATCCGGAGACAGGAGGGGATAATAGAAAGTGCATCTCTGAGAAGTGAGCACAGATGATGCATCATTTAAACGCTGTCGACTACTCAGACTTTTTCCCTGATTGGTTATTCTTTTTCTTTTGTATTATTTTATTATATTTATTCTCTTAATATATTATTTTCAGAATCAGAATCACTTTTATTGGCCAGGTATGTGCACACACATGAAGAATTTGACTCCAGGTACACGTTGCCCTCAATGTACATGTCTCAGTTTTCATGTTATATACATATGTGTGTATGTAAACAATAAAAACATCTGCTAATAGTGCAAAGGATGCTGAAATAAATATGTTTTTTTTGGGTTTTTTTTACAGCATATTGTATTATGCACATGAGTTAGGTAGATATTACTGTATACACAGTATGATTGTGTGTGAATGATGATATTTACATATTAAAATAACACAAACTAAATGTAAACAGTGAGAATACATAATTTATAGTTTACACGTATTTTATTTGATTTCGCTTTGTTATAAAAATTAGGATTATACTGGGGTTCAGGTGTTTTAATTCATATATAGTGTGTGTATCCTGTCTTTTGCATGTCTTGTCCACTTCCCTTATTTGGCTTGTGATTTACTGAGGCTGGCAGGGAGAGATATTTATAAATCAGTAAGTACAAGGACAGGAGAGACAGACTAGGGGAGTACCATTTGGATATGAATCATAATGCTCATTACTGAGCAGAAAACCAAAAAAGGATGTTATGATGTTATTTGTATCAGTGGGGAGGTGACCGAGACAGCCCATTTTTTAAAAAAACATATAAGAACCAACTGTTAGAGCTCCTCAAGGAGCCTTTTCTCTGTAACCCCTTTTGTGTGTTTCATTGTTAAACGCTCCTTCTTGTACAAGAATAATTAATCCAACTTAAACTTTGATACTTTGAATCCAGTCTTCCTTACTCTGAGTTTTTTCCCTTAAAAATTCCCATAACAAGCTTTTTACTTTCTTTTTTTAAATGTATTTATGAGGACATATGATGAGACTACAGCTGATGAGAATGATGCCAATCAGTCCAGCTAATGGAGCTAATTAGGTTCAGTTGATTGACTTGAACCTACTTAACCCACCTACTTACTTAACCTGGAATTGTATAAAAAATTGTAAGTAATCAAAGTTTCACAAAAGCCCATGATGTGATTGCATACTGATCACAGTGAGTTATGATCGCAAGTCTGACTAGATCGAAGCCACGCCTTCAAATGTCCCTTGAATGTTAATATACTGGGGCTCTCTCTAATTGAGGTGGGTAGGCTGTTCCACAGTATACTACCTTTATATGATAGGACATTTTGGCCAAATGTGGTTCATCGAAGAGGAACCTCACAGTCATCTTTGGCAGAGGCTCTGGTGACTCGAGTAGTGGAGTGGCTGACTACCCTCAGTTTAATATTATCATTTAGTGGCGGTGGTGCCAGTCCATGAGGGACTTTAAACATCAGACAAACTATTTTAAACTTCTTAAAATTTTCAAAACTTAGTATATATATAGTTTATACTTGGGGGAGAATGCTACAGTAGTGATAAGAGAATGGCTTTTTGTCTCCAGCTCCAGCTTTTTTTGGTCTATGCTGGAATTGAACCTGCCACCCTCTGATTCCCAAGCCAAGTCTCTATGGACTAAGCTACTGCTTTCTTTTTAATGTGTAAATTTACAAAACACCCACCACTTGCACGTCACACCTTCACCTCACTCCCCCGTCATGTGTATCACTAGTGATGTGTCGGTCGCGAACGATCAGGTTCTAAGAGCCGGCTCCTTGAAATGAACGATGGGAGCTGTTTTTTTTTGTTTTTTTTCCCCCTTCTGTGCCTCACTGTCTCCTCCCCCTGACACTCTCCCTCATGCCATGCCTGTTCTCACACATCTTGACCAATCACGTTCGGCTTTCAATTAAAAAACTTTTTTTTTCTCCACTTTTTTTGTGTGAAAGCTGCACGTGATTGGTGAAAAGATGTATAGCAGCATCCAAGGCAGGGGTGACAGACACACACACACACAGCGGTCGCTGAGGGAGATGAGAGACATTATTTATTACATTATTGCATTATTTTGAGTGATAAATACGTTTTACAGTCGTCCCTCGCTATATCATGGTTCACTTTTTGCGGACTCGCTGTTTCGCGGATTTTTAGTGTAATTTTGCATGCTTTTTTTTTTTTTACAGCATACTGTACAGTATGAACGCACAATTTTGCGTCCTAAATTGGCTAAGGGAGAACCACACAAGTGTTCTGCGTCCTGATTAACTAAGGGAGTACTGTACAAAATGCGTGTAAAAAGGTCTGTAAAAGTGTGTGGTTAGAGGGTTTACGGCCTTAAAACATGTATAATAACTGTAAAACTTACTTCGCGGATTTCGTTTATTGCGGGTTATTTTTTAGAACGTATCCCCCGCGATAAATGAGGGACCACTGTATTTATATAGCACATTTTTACACCGCATGCACTGACCAAAGTGCTTTACAATGTCAGAAATAAAATAAAATTACATTTAAAAATATAAAATAATAATAACAATTAATTAATAAAAACCAATTAATAAAATGTGAGGAGCCGTTTGGGAGCCGAAAGAGCCGGCTCCTTATAGTTATGCAGAAGAGCCAAAAGAACCGGCTCTCCAAAAAGAACCGAACTTCCCATCACTATTCCTGGGATCATTCATGCGCGTTTATCCTCATTATGATATTTCCGACGGCCCTTGAACGCAGCGCTGCTCCCATCCTACGTGAATGCAGCATAAACTGTTGAGGTGATCCATGGCAACACCGGAGCAGCAACCAACCGCTCTCACTCTCTCACTCTCACACACACACCTTCAAATCTCAACACACTCTCTCTCCGTCAATGTAGCCCGGAGGAATCACTCTTAACGGCTCCCGCTGAGAAATTTCGGTTGATCAAGGTGACCGGACCGAAGAGAAAAGGGGAGGGAGGAAAGGGGAGTGAAGCCAAGCCGAAAAGAAGCACCGCATCACGGCGACCAGGTGACAGCAAAGACAGAGGACCTCGGAGAGCACTGAAAACGGATTTTTTTTATTTTTTTTGAACGATGATATAAAGCTAACGTTTTAAAAAAACAATATTTATCACCGTAAAATGCAAAATGAAATCAAATTTTAACAGTTTAAGGGATAAAAAGGCTTAATTTTTATCCGGTTGTAGCCGTTAAAAAACCAACCGTCCCGGTTCTTTTTTCCCGCCTCTTACAAAAAACAAAAAACAAAACAAACCGTCCAGTTCTTCTTCATCTCGCTTCATATCTGTGTTTAAAGCTGTGAAGATGGCGACTGGGTCAGGTTGGCAGCAGTATTACTGCCCTGCCGGTCAGGGGAAATTTAGTTCATCCTCCGCTACTACCACCACCACCACCAGCGGCGGCAGCAGCAGCAGCAGCAGCAGCAGCATCGGCGGCGGCGGCAGCAGCATCGGCGGCGTCGGCATGTCCTTTCAGTCCGGCATCGCCATGGAATATACCCAAGACCTGCACCTGAAGATGAGCAAGAAAATAGCACAGCTAACAAAGGTAAGAGAGGCCTGTTCATCACTGTATCAACCTCTTGGGTTAGACCCTGTTACCTCCCTGCTGTGGTGTGAAAAAATCAGCACCAAACTCCCTTAGGAAATTCACCGATTTAGTAATGAATCTCATATTGCTGAATATGTTTAAAAGGCATAACAAAAACATTTTTTTTTACCTGAATTTTAAGTATATTTCAGCACGTTCGGCATTGATATAACACATAAATCATAGATAAATCACCTCGTTAAAGATCAAGTTTATAGTCGCCTCTCATTGCACACTGCAGCCACCTTGCTCCTGTGTAGCAAACCCAGAGGTGAACTAATGATAAAAGTTGGATTTTAATTCAAAAAACAACGCTGCTTTGTGTTTGAATTGTATGCCGAATTCAAAAGCAGCTGCTGTTTTATCCCCAGACGTCTTAAAAATTCAAAATAAAAGCACGAATTGTGGTGAAACTGCAAAAAAACCCTAAAAACTATGAGATCTTTAATGGAGTTTGGTGAGCAGTCCTCTCTCTGTGTCTGTTCGGGATGCTGCATCCATCAATATTGTCTCATTAGCCGGGACAATAATCAGATCAGTCGTTAATCACACACTGAAACACACACACAGACGGTCTATGCTGGCATTTAATTTAACCTGCCCAATGTTAATGTAATTCTAGGGGACCTTTATAAATAATTACGCAGCTAAATAAGGGCACTTCCTCCAAACTTTGATCCCCTGTGATGACAAGCTGCACTTGAAAATGAGAAATATCCTGTTAGAGTCGTACAATCCCCTTTACCCCGTACTTATTTGCTTATTCAGATTATTTTATTCCATTCTGAGCAATTCTCACTGTTATGCCAGAGCATACGTGTGCTGAATTTAAATGTCTGTGCCTTTTTGATGCTCATTGCACTTAAATATTTATTCATACAGCATGCAATCTTTGGTTTTACGCAATAATATGTCTTGTTTATCCAGATTTATGAGCTTATTAATAAGAATTAGCTCAGTTAGACGTTTTATTTGCTTTGGCCCGTACTGACTGAGGATGTTATCCGTCTACACCAGCCGTACCTGTGGGCTTTCAAGGGCATTTCAAATGCTTTTTTTTTTGCCCCCGAGGAGGAGCACTGCTTTCATCTCTCACTTTGCCAACATGACAGGGTTCCAAACTTCTGAGTGTCAACCTCTCCACAACATTCACTGCAGGGTCCAAAAGCATGTTTGTGGCTCCAGTCGTGTCGTTATCATTAAGCCGAAGGTGTGCCGGTGCCTCACACATGTTTCCAGGTGGCTTTTTGGAGATGTGTTGACACCTCTAAAGGATTCTCCGCTAACGTAAGATTTGTGCTCTCAGTATTTCTCTTTGTGCTGAGGAAGTGCAGGAAGGGAAAATCATAATTCAGCAGCCTTGGGCTTGGCGTGTGCTAAGGTTTAGTGCAGTATGGGCACTTTAAAATAACATTTCTCCAGGATACACATGAACCATAAATTCCAAAGAAACTACACATATCATACACATCATTTAGCTGACTATAATCTAGAAGTTTCTAGAGGTTTCTATTGGTGCTCAGATGCCATCACAGGGGAATAATTATATAGTCTAACATCAGAAGTTTAACACTCTTTACGAGCAGGTTTCATAGAGGTTTGAGTGGCAGGAGTGAAGGAATAAAAGCCTCTTTGACTTTACATAAAAATCCAAGTTGTGTCACGTTGGCAGATTTATTTTCCAGAGGTCCAGAATATAGACAAACCCTGTAAGGTTTGGTTTGTTAACACTGGGTTCAATCTAAACAACATTTCTTTACTTTACCTTCTTCATATGATATAAGGTTTGTTTTAATCGAGATGAGTAGATGTATTTTTACTCGCAAATGTTCCAAATAAATGAGCAAAAAAGCATGTTTATGTGTTACGTGAGCTGCCTCACTCACTGTGATAACGTAGTGAAGAGTGAAGAGACTCTCTATACGTTCAGAGATGTTCCCAAGACGACAGAGAACATGCATCATGAATGCACGATTCATTTCTTTGAGGTATGGTCTGTACTTTCTTACTATATTTGGACACTGATGCTTTTGTTAACATCAAATCTGAACATTGAACGCATCGTGATGAAGCTGCTTTGTGTGATATCTCAGTTCAGGGACGGTTTATTGAGGCCACTGGCATGTGGCTGCAAAATGGGTTGGACGAGTAGTTTAGAGGTTAGCGAGCTGAAATTTCACACAAGTTTGAATTTTATGGACGTTTTTTGTTTAGTGCTCATTTAGTGCCGAGAACCTGTTGTGCAACAAATGAATGGGGAAATAAGAATTTCAGGCAACACATTTTCTCAGCTTTATTTGGAATAACAATGAATATTTCATCCAGTTATTCCCCAGATGAAACATCACCAGGTAAACTCTGAGGAGAACTACCAGCTAAAACAATATCTTCACATGTGAAGTCACATGACTCCCACAGGGGTCACATCTGAGCCCTCGTATCTCCCGCGCCTTGTCGTATCAGGCCACAAGCAAAGCGTGGGGAATAGGCCATCTGCTCACTGCTGACCGCTGATCTCCAGCGGAGTCTGGAGCCGCGTTCAGGAATAAATAGAAACCCTTTGAAAGCTCTCTGCCGAGCGGCTCGCTGACTCGTTGCAGGCCGGATGATTTCGGGGACTTTTTGTGGCTTTATTGTTGTGTCTGAGGACGACTCGGCGGAGGAGCGATGGATTTCTTGACATATTTCGGGGCACTTTGACCGTCCTATTGTTGTCTGAACGTCCTGATTTCTGATGTGCACAGTGTGCAGCAGTGACACAAACATCGCCTCTACACTCTCTCCCAGGGACATCACGCACAGTCCGTGAATCAGTCTACACTCCTGTGACATTGAATTTCATTATTCATGGTTCAGACTTGTTATTTAAGACTCCTTGCGGTAATTTTTAATCCCACAAAGCTGCTTTCCGACCTTTTGTGTTCGCCTGGGCTCGGTGAGGATTTAGCTGTCATGATTTTTTTTTTTTTTGGAAAGCCGAATTTCATAAGTTATACTCTCTGATGGCTTTTTTTTTTTTTATTGTAGAGCCTCTGTCAAAAAAGAAGGCAATGTAGGGGTTTTTGCTGCTATGGCAACAAGTTTTATATAAATTATAATTCAGGGCAGTTGCATGTAAGAAGTGGGCCGAGTGGTTTTTTTTTATTTAAGCCTCAGTGAATCGGGACTGAGGTTTGTGGTTATTATCAGAGTGTCGTGGAAACAGAGAGGGCAGCGTGTCATTTTGTATCGTCAGGAGAAAAGCCTTATAACAAATGTATTGCCTAGCCTCGGGTGTGTGTGTGTGTGTGTTCCTGTGTGTGTGTCTTTACTGTCAAAGTGAATCAGAAAAAGATCCCTGAACGCTCTGTGTATTTCTGGATTGAAAGAGACAGAGGCAGTGAAATACTGTAGTGTTTGTACAGTGTTTGAGTCAGTGCTGCAGCGCCGTCGAGCACGTAAACATATCCACAACTATTCAGACGTTTAAAAGACAGAGCCATACCAACATGTGGGTGCACAGATACAGTCCACTACACAGAGATTTACTGAAAATCACAGGTGTGATTCGATTCGTCCGCTGGAATCCAGTGACGTACACAGGAGTGTGTCGACTCAGCTGCACGCTCTGTATTATAGTGCAGACTGATCCAAACTGTGGTAATAAGAGCACTCTGTGTTTTTCTATGATAATGGGTGAAGTAATATTCCAGTCTAACCATTATCATCATCAGTATCGGTGCTTTTGTTCAGAGTCATTTGTTATTCATGTTGATGGATGCATGGCAGATGCATCCATCATCTCAGAGCTGTCAGCGCTGCTCCTCGACGCCTGTAAAAAAGATAAAAAAAATTCACACAAGCTGCTGTAGGAAAGAAGAGATGCTAGTGGATAAAAATGTGTGAAATATATTGACAGATGTAATGAATATGAATGTAAGAAATAGAGATGTTTACCACCAGAAACGTGAGCGTCTTTAGCAGTGGCCGATCTGGCGGAAAACGCACAAACAAGCACGCTGTCACCACTTGGCAGGAACATGAAAGCCAAAAATGCATGCGTGTCAGTGCGCGTGTGTGTGTGTGTGCGTGTGTGTGCGTGTTGATGCCATAATCCAGGGGTGGTTGTGAAGTGTGTGTGTGTGTGTAGTCCGGGCAGGGTTAGAGAGCAGATGGTCCGAGCAACATGACTCCAGACTTGGGAATAGAGTACAGCTGATCCAAGAGGGGATTTTAAAGTGCGATGCTGCTCCTTCACAAGCAAAGCTGCAGTCTGTGCCAATGTTAAAGAGCTTTTATTTTGGAAAAATGTCACTAAAATAAGTAGATTTTCAAAATAAAATGGTGAATATCAGAATGCAAAAACAAATGTTGAATTGTCCTACTATTATTAGATAGCATCCTGTAGCAGCATGTAAACATACAATAAAATAAAAATTGACAGAGTAAACGTTTATTAAAATGAACCTATGAGATAAATCTGAATTTAAATTAAACTTAAAATAAAAGTTAAAAACGTTCTCATCCAGGTCGTCTTTTCTCAAAATAGGTTAAATGTCTTCACAGATCTACAAACAAGTCCAGTCGCCCCAGACTTGACCTTTTTAGAAGGGTGTAGACAATGAATAAAAGTGCAAATTAAGTCCAAATTGACCTTAATAATACAGATTGCTGTTGCTACTATCATACTTTTATAATCTCGTCTTAATTGAACAGAAACTTCATGGATGCTCCAGAGACGCAGTTTATAAATCAGCTATCGACATGCCTCTTCCCGTGTAAAGCAAATGACTGATTTTGTTTACCTGCGCAGAACTTTCTAAGTGTGTCAGCGGCGTAAAAAGATGTAAGAGCGACGACAGAACGAGCAGAGTGACATGTCATTATAACCCGGTATTCATAGCAGAAAAAACAGGAAGCGCGAGGTAGGAGCCATGTCACCGTTTTTTATTTTTTTTTATTTTTCATTCCCTGGAGTGTTTTCCTGAGGTGACAAACTGGAATGATTGCCCCTCACAGCAGCTGAAAGCACCCTTTGTAATCTCTAAATATAAATTTAGGTAGAATGAAAACACAGGAGAGATGGTGTGTGTCTGTGTGTGTGTGCATGGCGGCCTGCTGATGCTGCCGCTGTGTGGAGTACATCTTATTAACCTCTGCAGGATGCTCCTTCACTGATTGTCACAATTCTCTGTCAGATTTCATTAAGATACGCCCACACACTCACACACACACACACACACACTCACACTAAAACACACACACAAGAGATAGAGAGGGATATATTGTCCTGAAGCACTATCCAGTACAAATAAAGTACTGCTGACATGCCTGTTGACTTCCACACACACACACACACACACACACACACACATTCACAGCGGCTCATAGGTTTGCGAGGTGTGTATGGAGGATGATTTGATGAGTCACTCTTAATGTTTGACCTTGCCAGAAGCCCCATTTCTAGTACTCCTCTGTCTGGCCCCGTTTTATTTCCCATTGGCTGACGCTGCAGCCAATTGTGTCGCGGCAACAGGCGACGCACAGAGCAACGCCGATGCACGATTGGCTGTTTATACGCGTGTTTACGCCGCACAAATATTCCGTGGATTCCACCTCCAATATGACGGAGGTCTGTCTGTAGACACAGCCAGTGTGTTTTTATTATTGCTGTTATGAGATGTCTGACCTGAGGGCTTCTTCATATACCAGCACAGCAGAGTGTGTTGTGTTGGTACTCAACAGACTGTGAAAGCTGGAATGAGACCTGCCTGACTGATCCACTGAATGGCTCATGTTAATGTAAGGTTTTTGAATGTTTTAGGCCGTGAAATTATGTTTATTGCATCACAATATGTGGGATACTCGCAGCGGATTGTCTTTTTATACGCTCCTCCTTTTGAGTTTAGTCAAACATATAAGTGCTAATATTATTGAGAACTGTAAAAAACCCATCCGGTCATTAGGCAGACATAAAAAAAAAAAAAAAAAAGCAGGTTTATATGAGACCAGACAAAGAGAAATCTTTTTAACGTTCCTGCTCTCTGTGCTGCTGGCCGTACAGCACAGAACAAGGGAAACAAATCTGTCGAGAAACAAAACATGTCTCGCTCCGAGAGCATTTCCTTCACCTCTAATGGGCCAGCGCGACGTAACACATCATCGCCTCGCCACAGATCGCAACAAGCCTCACTCTGCACAGGATTGTTTAACCGTGAGGGCTTTCAGGTGATGTAACAGTCCTTCTGGTGGCCATATTGAAAGGCAGCGGCTCGTGGGCAACAGCAGCTGTGCAGACGTTTGTAGACCCACAACATGTCATCAGAGTTGGAAGGGAAACAGTGGATTGTTGAAAATGTGATTTTATTACCAATCCTTGCAGTATATTTGGGGATAAAATTAATGTCTTGCTGCCATATTTTCTTCAGTCCTGTTGGCATCCACCACTGTAGTTGCTGGTTGTGCTGCATTCACCTGACCCTCTCCTTCCTTAGCATGCAGGTAAAACTATGGTGGCCACAAAACACCCGAAAGGCCTTATCTAGAGCCAGTGTTTGGTTTGTCCATTCTGGGCCTCTGTAGTCTCAGTAGACTTTAAATTTTAATTGATTGTTGATGGCAAAATTCATCAGGAACATCCCTAACAAAATCATAGTTCTGAATGTTATATTAATATATTAGCCCCATTCATCTGACACACTGGACCTTTTTTAATATAATGCATTTAGTAACTTGCAGTCTTACAGATGTCATAGCGACTTCTAAGCATTGACTCCTTCATGTTGTCATACAACACATGAGATAAAACCATATTCTGTCTTAGAACACTGTTCTGCGTTCTGAAAACGAATAAAATCAGGAGAGCAAAAGAAAAACAAGCCAACATAACAGCCCTAATGTGGAAAAACAAAAGAAGTTGCATAAATTTGCACGTGGGTGCATTTAGCTGGCTGAAAAATCCAGATACGATCCATCATTAATGACAACTGTGGGCCAGCTTTCTCCCCTGTTTGCTTGTTTAGTTTTACTTCAGACTAATCTTTTCTGCCTTCCAAAATTCTTGTTTATTTCAGAGAAACCCGCCTGGATTTGCCCTAACACACTATACACTTAACAGTTAAGTGTGGTCTTTTGCATAAAATGGTCCCATATTGATTCATAAATACTTAAAAATACCTTAAATGACACATCTGGGTAAATATCTGAATCAGACTTCAAAACCTGATTTTGACTGAAAGCCACTGCAAAGTCTAGACCTCCCAGGTGGACACACGCCTACACCTTTAACTAGAAAAAGAAGATTTTTGGCAGACATTGTCAGGAGAAAGGAAGCATCAAGATTTCGGAGGCTAAAAGTCTGCTTCGACTTTCTTCTTTTCTTGGCAGCCGTGTGAGTCTACATGGCCACCAGGGACCTGTCTTTACTCACTGGGTTCTGTTTTTCTTTTTGCTGATCGGTGAGACGGACAAACAGCACCCAACATTAGTAGTTACCACTCTTTTTTATTTCACCATTATCAAGAGTATCGTTCAGTGTGTTTTTAAAACTCAGAGGAAGAACCGTAGCCGCAGGCAGCGACTTCCACACGAGGCATCTGCTGAGCAAGGTGAAACACTGTCATTAAGTTTCACTCAGCAGGGTTTACTGAATTAATTCAACACTTCCAACTGTTAAGAAATGTTTAACTGTTGACCTCTCAAATATATCCAATCCGAAATAGATAAATATCATATCCTGTAATTATTTAGATTGTAGAAACAGCCATATACTATGTATTGGATAGGCAGTGTAATCTTTACTTTTTTACACAACAACATTGGAAGTAGTAATACGTTGTGTAATAGGAATGAATAACTGGAAAGTATGTAGTAGTAGAATTAGGTGATAGGCTAACATTTTCCAACTGGCCACCGTCCCAACAACCAGAGTTCGCCAATTTTTCAATGCAGGTGTCTGCTGGGAGGCTAAAATTTGCTATGTTTTAATAAATAAAGAAAGGAGATATTCTTCTCTACACATATTTCCCTTTATTTCACATTTTGTACATCTTCTAAATTCAAGTTTCTCTCTTTAACTAAACCCACTTTTAGATTAAGACAGGCTGTCAGAACCAAATCAACCGGATGAGACCCTCAAAATAACATTCATCTGAACCCAATAGTTTTCTTGTAATGTTGATGAGATTATGAAGTGATTCATAAGACATGTTGACAGAGACTGGCAGCAATATAAAGGGCCTCTATCAGTTGGACTGAATATAATTCACCCGTTTAAGACCTCTGCTTTGCACTGCAGACAGGACTCTAATTACATTTATGTACAGCCTTCATTACTGTACACACTTTATGTCTTTGATGTATATTAATAGATGCATGGGTTAGGGATAAATAAAGCTTCATCTTAGCAGGTCTCTGTGCCAAACTAACCAACCACAAGGCGACACTTGTCAGTGATTGGCTTCATCATCGCTCAGCAGGGAGAAAGCAGTTGGATGACACATGTAGAAAAATGAATCATCTGCATATTGTGACACTTTCATGACACTAATTTAAAGAAGCTGTGTGATGGCCTTAAATAATTTCTAATCATATCCTCATCAACCTATAATTATCTTTATATTTTAATCAAATGAGTCATCTGTGACTATATTTCCTTTCTTTCTGTGCTTTCAGCCTTTTTCTGGCCCTTTTCTTTCTTCTTTTTTCTTTTTACTGAAGCCCGCCTCGGCTCTTTCAGGAATTGGCAGGCCTGTTTCACTCCGCTCTGCCTCTCGCCCTCTCTCCATGTTTATCTGTCCGTCCTTCCCTCGAGCTAAAGGACATCCAAACAACAGCGGGGCTCACTGTGACTTCACCCAGCCCTCAGTCTGTCTTCCCATTAAGATAAGATGAAGCCGATCCCTGAGGGGACGCACAGGCATTATAAGAGCAAACAGTAACCTTCCAATCAGTGAATATCCGTTCCTTATCATCATTTAGTTTATTTAAAAATGTTTCGTTTTCATCTTAAAACAGATTGAAATGTTTTCAGAAACACTATCATTGATCATTTTTAACTCCTTCTCTTTTTATTTTGTGATCTAGTCTGTTGTTTGTTTGCTGATTATTTGGTTTATTTGGTTTATTTAGGCTAAAAATATAAATATATATGTCAGATTCAGTGTTAAATTAAAATATTGGTAAAGGACGTTTAGTGTAAATCTAATATATTCTGATGGGCTAAGAAACAGCACATATCCCCCTCCATTTTGTCTTGTTGCCATGGAGACACAACAGTTTTTAGCAATACATCAATCACACTATGTGTCAGTAGCGGTCAGAGGTTTGTGCCAAATATATATATTTCAAGATTAAAGTAAGAATAAAGCTATAAAAAACATTTCCATCGTACATAATCTAAGAAAGTCAACATCTCATGCTGTTTGAAATCACAAAGCACCATGGGAAATCTCTGACCCTGAGCTGACTCCATCAGAGGGGATGCTGGGAAACATTGACCAAATCTTCAAAAGCTCGTAGTTAGAACTCATCGGGGGGTATTACCCTAAATATCTATTTATCCACCCAGCCCTGTGACCTGTCTTTACCCTGAGTGGCTGACTGCTCGACAGCGCCATGACTCAGCATTCCTCCTTTTTAAACCCATCCATTCTCTTGAGTGGTGGTTTATGTCCAATCAATACTGCTCATTCTCCACAAATGCCTACCTTGCTTTTCTTTGCCTCGTTGCGCCTTTCAGTAAGTTAGATGATTCCTCTTAATACATTTTTATTCTTCGTCCCTCTTTAAAGTGAACGTCGCAGCATCAGAGGCCGTCAGTAAAGCAGCAAATCGACATGTTAGGCCTGATTTGAATCGCTCTAGTGCCAATAGAGCTGCCGTAACAGCTCACAACTTTAAAAAAACGTGCTTCCAACTTTCAGGTTTTAGTCCATTCCATCTATAATTGAACAACCCCAGGCGAGACGTTCATGTTAAAGTCCACCTGACTAATCAGCCTAATCAAAATGTAGCGAGAAGCATCCCAGCTTCATCCACCAGGGAGCTGTACGTTCACCCTATTTGTCCAAATTAAATTCTGTCTGTTGATATGGAGACCTCGCTCAGCCCAGAGGCGCTGACAAACCAAAAGCACAATCACACAGGGTGGAAAAATCTGCTGCTTCACTGCTGCTGTGTTTTCAAAACACTCAAACAGGACACACTGCTGACTACAGCCCCAATCAGGCATGCAGCTGCAGCCAGCTGTGCCATCCATTGATTATTCTGATGTGAGGGGAACCACAGCGAGGTTTTCCTCTACATTTGTGCAGAGGACATTACTAAAAAATGTCACAGCATCCTGAGGAAACGTTACTAAAGAAGCGCCGCTAGCCCGGGATGATAAAGACGCCAGGAACCAGTAGTAACTGGCAGTATGTGTGCCGCTGTCTCTAACCAACAAAAAACTGAGTCACTGGATGAGTTTCATAATTGGCTGCTGTGTCATGGTGTTTGTTTGATTCTGTAGCTGGTTCTTTATGCTCACACATTAATCTGTGACAGATGCTGTTTGTTAAAATTAAGACATTAATTAGCATTTAGAATAATTCAGATCATAATGTAGAATTTTGTAGCTCTCCAAGCAGTGGGTTTATCAAGTAATTTCATTTAATTTCATTCAATATTTCATTAAATCCTTCTTATTTCTATCTATATCTTATATATGTGTCTACATAACAATTTTTGGGAGTGCAAGATTGTCTAAAATTACATTAAATTGCTGAAAAAAGGAAAATAAAATAACCCTGACAGATGTACACAAATACAAATACATACATAGATTAAACTGTTATACTTGACATAGATAATGTCTGTTTCTTTTTACCTGAACCCTCTAATATAAAATCCAAAACTCATTTGTTGTATTTGTCCCAAGTTTTAAGGAATTTATCTTCAACAGAGGTTTAATAGCATCCGTGACGCAACCCAAACTTTCTGAAGTCGTGCTCAGTTTGAAGGTTGCACACAAAATCTTGTATTTTAGAAAAGAGAGGTCCGTTTTTGCTCTGCTTGTAATCAGAAACTGATCCTGGGAAATGAAAGTTAAACACCTTCACACAGCTCTCAGATTCAACAGTAATGAATGATCAATAATGGGAAATCCAAAAGCAAACTATCGGCGTCACACAGCTGCTGGTAGCGGTTATGATGCAGAACACTCACGGCAAGCTTCAAACTGAAAATTGAATTTGAGTATTACACACATCACGCTTTGTCGGGGGTGTCAAGAACAGACAGAGGGGAGTAGTAGAAGAGTATGTTGAAAGACGAGGGGGGTATATAAGATATCAGCGGGACTCCAGTAGACATATTTGATTTGTATTGTTACTGGTAGAGAACGAATTTTCATCATCACCAAGAAAGAAGCCAAAAAATCTGTACTTTCATGCACCAACTCCTGGGTGGAGAACTGTAGAATACTACTACCATCCAAAAATACAAAATAAACCTGCAAAATAAATGATTTAAATGAAATTCACTGTAATCTGTCAGCGTTTTAGTAAAAACTAAAGGTTTCTTCAGAAAAATGTGACGTGAATAACCACATTTTCAGTCCTTGGAAGCTGAAATGATTGACTGATTAATAATTCACTCCATTTTCAGGCAAAAATGCTCCCAAATAAACAATGTCCAGCCTCTCAATTGTGAGGATTAGCTGCGGTAAATATTTTTTAAAGACTTTCATTTTTCTGACATTTTATTGACGCAAGAGGTCCGACACACTTAAACGCTAAATTATGAGTGCCCTGTGATTAAACACATCAATGCTGGTGTTAATATTGACATTCTTACCAAATTGATCTGCCCACCACACCACCTACTGTTTTAAATCACCCTGAACCTCGCAAGGCCGACACTGACATAGATTCAACCGTTTGGGACTAATTTACTCCATGGCACGAAAAGAAGAGCGTTAACGACCTCTAATGAGACGTTGGCAGACCTCGCTTTTTTAATGGGAGACGAGTCAAATATATGGTGACCACGACACCTCACTCACAGGAGTTTACACCATTTCTTGCTAACCTTGTATCACTGTCAAAAGCTCGACTACCAGCCCACTTATCCTGCTGCACTGAGCTGTGGTCAGTCTGTCACTCTTTGCAGCTCTAAGCCCGAAACCCCAACGGGCATGTCTTTGCCATGCTCTGCCAGCTGGAGGTGCTCTGTGTAAATTGACGTGGAAGCGTCCTTGTTATGACCAGATATAAGGGTATGAAGAAATAATGGGTAATAACCAAAGGGGTTTAATTAAATGAACAGTTCAAGTTGTTTTAACAAAAGGAGGTGAGGCCAAAAGGGAACAAAGGGCGCACGAGTGCTGTTTAAAAGAACAAACAAATGTAACAAAAAGAGAACTCTAAACAGAGCCTATATCAGAGAAAGAAAAACCTCACTATCTAAATCTAATACTTAATAACAAAACACATCAAAAACAGCGCCCCTGTACTAATGAGTCTAACAAAAATATTCTCATGTGTAATCAGTAAATTTATAACTGAACTAAACCCTGCCCACTCCCAGAAATACTCACCAACCTCCACAGTTTCCAAACAAATTTCAGGTACGATCAGACGAGGCGAGCTCACACCACACAAAACAAGCTGTCTGGATTCTCTGGCGGCTCCGGTTTAAATGCCCGTAATGCTGATTACTGGGCCCTCTCATTGGCGGCGCGGGAAGGATGCCGCGCCAATCCCGGCACACTCACGGACGTGTGCCGATGGTGACCCCGCCTCCTCCAGTTGGGGGCAAATGGGAACCGGCAACAGCACACCTGCATTTTCATAGTGGGACGGACACTACAACACGATGGCCATAACAGTCCTAGAAGTGGAGGCCCGCTTCTAGGACGCTTCTGAACCGGACCGCGGTGGAGCTGGTAGGATTTGAAACATTGACTAGATCGGCCGCTTATTGTTGTGGTGACCGCGCATCCGCGCCTGGTGGATTTTTGCGGGGTTACTAAATCTTGATACCAAGCCGACAGGAAAAGTTTTAGCATAGTAGCCACTCAGCCTGCATCTACCATGACACTGAAACCACACAGAATTTCAAAACAGTAACACTGAGCTGGGATTTTCTTCGGTCAGTCCGCTGTGGATTCGCAGCTTATTACCATTTCAGCAGAATGTTGGACCAGCACAGTGCTGCTTCTTTTCCTCCAGCTCTGCGTCACTTTTTCATCTGTGTACTTGTTTGTATGACAGCTCTGCAGGTGAGCTATGACATCCTGGCCTTGTCTGTTTTTATCACCCCATTAAACCAACGTGCACACACACATGCCAAGTGACGAGCGTAGGGATTATTGAGTGTGGATTAGGGAAAGTGCGAAGTGGACCAGTTTTCTCTGAGGTTTTGGTGCTCTGGGTTCACTCGTTCCCAATGCGTCGAAAACCCAACAAGCGATGAGATCACACAGACGTACGTTCGCGCCCACGTAACTGAGAGGCTGCAGGCTACAAGTGCTATAGACACTGATGCCACCGCTAATGGAATTCAGTGTGCTGTGACTGAGTGTGTGAGCAAAACAGAGAGGAAAAGAGCGAGGGAGCGAGCTCAGCTTTTCCCACAGGGACCCTGTGCTGAGCTATTCTTAACACTTTCTCCATAATGACTGCCCCATTCATACATCACATTTCGCGCCACGCACACTTGTAACAGTCCGTTCTGCGACGATCTCCATTTAGACCCCGACCAGAGTCGTGTTTTTTTTAAAAATGGAGACGAGTCGAGTCGTAGAGAATGACCTCCAGGCCCCGCGCCTGTGATCTACAGCATGACTCAACAGAAAGCGATCACACCATAAATGATTTTCATGCTCCAGCGCCTCACCTGGTGCTGGCAAAGGACAAGCAGGAGGCCGTAAATCAGCCAGCACAGTATGGGAGAGATCGACGACCGAGCCGGTTCATTCTGGCTTCTGCTTCCTCTCTGTGGTCAATGATAGGTGTGTACTCTGTGCTTTATGTGTTTGTTTAATATAACCCACCGACATAACAAGAAGCGACATGACACAGGGACACAGTCTAAACTCTAAAACAGACCAAGGAACACGTGATACTATATTCAGGGTACATCCAAACGCAGGTTTTTCCATTCATTTGACTGGGGGTAGAGTGTATTGGCGGTGGCGGTGTCCGCCAAACACGCAGCGACGAGCGGCGGATCCAACTTTTGAAAAAATGCAGCCCAACGTCACGCTAATCAGACCGCTCTACCAGCTTCTAAATATGAGTGGCTCACGATTTAACTACAAAATATTGACATGAAGAAGTTTAATTTGGTTTGAGGGACAAAGAAAAAAAAAAAGCTAGCTTTGGTTCAGTGACAGAGACAGTGAATGAAATAAATAGTTTCACAGTGGTCATGTTCAGCACAAATATACACACCCCCAGCAGCCCCTACACACCGTCACACAACCCTGCGATGCTCCACAGCATCGCCTCATCCTGTCTGAATGTATCCGAAGTCGCAAACACAGTGAGTCATAAGAACTGAGACTCATCTCAGACTCAGAGATTTGGGAGTCGTGAGCAATCTCTATTTTTCCCTTTGTTGCATTAACAAAGTCTGAAGAGCTGAATGTCATCCCCTCCCTTATTATCATGCGTGTACACGCAGCCACAGATGACTGTAAGCTGCAGCAACATTTGTCATAACCTTTTGGCTGTAATAACTCGACACCAGGCCCAAAAAAAAGAACGTCTGCAGTATGAAAATAATAAAGGACGCCGGACGACGACATCAAACTTTATCAGACACCTAAAAACACAGCGGACAGAAGAGTCACCTGGCTGTCTAACGTTAGATAAGATTGGCGTTCGCTAAATGTTTTAAGTGTTTGTCTGCCGTGACTGTAAAACGGGTGGTGTAACTTAATCATCCACGTTCCACTGCCACCATCTGCTGGCTAACGTTAAACTGAGAGAAAGGCCGTGTTAATTATTAACTTCGTCTGCAGGCAGGTGACGGGTTTATGTAACGTTAAAGGCTTATTAAGTTACCGTCACACTGGGCGTGAGAGGCGAGAAGCGTGTGTTCATTTACAGTCGATTATAAACAGTCAGCAGTCGGAGATCTAGTTTAAATAAACAGTAAAGCTGTTATTTAATCATAGGTTACAGTTATTTTCACATGTTTAATGTTAACAGAGTTTTCTGATGAAATCTACTTGGTCGTTCCTGTCGCTGTATTTTCATGTAACGAGGCAAAATACAGTTTTAGAAGATTGCACTTTCATTTCATACTGCATTGCGATAGCCTGTTCAAAGTGATCATATACCAGCAGCTATTCAATGCAGAAGCTGTCTGCTAATAGATAAAGCAGTGAGGATGATGCATGCTCTGAATTCCTTAGATATACTGTACGAAGCTGTGCAGTGTGCTAAGCAACCATCCACCACTGACCATCAGAGACTCGAGACCTGATCTCTGCTTTCATTACGTATGCTGATGTAAACCATTGATAAATGGTGAGTAAGGACAGATTTGTTTTGATTTCATTACATTAATGCAATAATCAAAAATCTTTTATACACTCAGAGATTTAAAGAGAAGCCTGACAAATGTGTATCGTATATAAGCATATCTAATTAAGACAGGTGAAGTTAACAAGTGGGCCAGAACAAGGCGAGAAACCTTGAAGTGCTCCGGAACCTCACAAGGACCAGTACGTTTTCCACTGTAGTATTGTTTTATGATCATATACAAACACTTAAATCTTCATCTCTGATTGGCTTCTTTAAAAAATGAATCATGTCACCGAAACAGCAGCATACAATTTGATAATACTACTGATATACATTTTTCATTTCACATGATTATCATCACAAATTCTGACAATAGCTTTGAGCTATATCTTCCAAATTAAAGACTGAAATACATTTGCATGACTTTATTTAAACAGAACTAAAGAGTCCCAAATCTGTATTCTAAAAAGGCCTGAACCAATAGTCTTTTGTTTCTGTAACGAAGCCGTCAATACCCAATGTTTTATTCATTTTATACAATTTTCTGTTGCAGAAAAAAAACTCCTAAACGCTCCAACACTGGTACGATGTGATTATTTTATTCTGACTTGCAGTAAAAGGGCTCGTACTGGACCTGTCCTGCATACAGCACTATTTGTAGCTGTGCGTTGTGTGCAAGGAAAAGATTCACAGCACGGCGGTAAAAGTTCACACCCTGCAAACACAAACTGACAACTTTTAAGACAAGAGGGAGACATTAGGGAGCCCGGGGTGGACTGGGAGGAAAGATTAAGACAGGATACAGACAAGATATGCCGAGGCATGAGTAAAATGTAAAAAACCCAGACGTCAGTGTGCATGTATATATGTGTGTGTGTGTGTGTGTGTGTTTGTCATCCTCCAGTCATCCTTTATTTCACAGGTGACTGACTGGGAAGCAGGTGAGGGAGTATAGGCCTCATCGTTCAACAGCTGTGGACACTTACCCACACACAGAAACACATAAAAACCAGGAATCTGAGGCCGAGGTCAGGTTAGATCAAACTGTCGTCGCCACAACCGACCATTGTGTGTCTGTCTTTCTGTGTGTGTGTGTGTGTGTGTGTTGCAGTGCTGGGTGCATCTGAAACTGCTATGCTGTGTTTAGCCTCTAGGCTGGGTCAGTGTCAGTCAGGGTTAGCACATACAGTGAGGGAGACAGCTGGAGAGAGACGGTCGACTGGACAAGCCGACCGCCACCTGAACACACACACACACACACACACACACACACACACACACACACACACACACACACAAAGAGGAAGAAAGATAGAAAAGCAGCAACAAAGAGTCATTAACGGAGAGTCACTGGGTGTGATGCCAGCAGCAGACAATGCTATTGTTCATCTAAAATTTAAATATTACTGTGCATGGTAGGAGGTGAAGAGCTACAGAGTGTGAGGACTCAGCTTCAGAATGAGATCATATCATCGCGTTTTGAAGCACTGTGGGTGTGAAACTGGCGTCTAAAAAGCAGCACGGCATGTCGAGGAATGATGTCTTATGCTGCTTGTTGCTTAGCCGGCGCAGGAAGAGGCGCGCCCTTTACGGAGGGAGGCGTAAAGGTTGTGGGTGGTCGATGTACTTTCGGTCGATGTGGAAGGTCATAGTTTGTATCCTGTTCGTCTGTTCTCTAACCAGTTCTCCTCTAACCTTGAGCAAGTGCCTTAGTTTCCTCATCTGTAACCATATTTGATTTGATTTGATTTAATCACAATCTTTTTCTAACCATAGTTGCCATAGTTGCAGGAATTTTAAAGTATTGCTCTGTGATCACGGGTTGTGTAGTCTATTAACAGATATCTGCATATGAATGGAGACTCTATAGGCAAGATATTTTAGTATTGGAAGCATTCTGGTTTCTGTTTGTAGTCCAGCCATTAACCAATCATGTTTGAGTAAGCTTTGGTGGCTGATAGGTGCCTTACCTGGCAGGGGAGATACAACGATGAAGGAGGTGGGACAGGTGGAGAAGCCAGTTCACCTTCTGGCTGGTACAGAACCCCCAAGGTCTGTGTGGCTCCACCATCTCTCCACATGTGTGGTTGTATTTGTAGATAGATAGGTAGATCGCTGGTTTATGTTGACATCCAATCAGAGCAACGAAATGTGAAACACTGAGCAACATGCGGCAGTGCCAGGCACAAACTTTCTCATATTATAGTTAAACCAGTGCAGTCAGATATGAAGTATCAACTCTGGACTGGCTCCTCTATCAATCACCATATAAAACCCATCTCATATTAATAAACTGTGTGATTGGACTAACCAGATCCAGGACTGCTGGAATCCAATTTAAATTGAAGGGTGGCCAGACTCACTCACTCAATGTGGAAACATGAACAAAACTGAGAGAAGAGTGAGAAGACCAGATCATAACAGACTTCAAAACATTCTTCTCCAGAGGCTGTTCTTCATTTTTTTGGTCAAGGTCACAGTCACAGCTTCGATCCAGCAGCGATGACAACCTGCAACAGTCAAACCTTAATTCAAACAAACGACCATGCGGGCAGACAAACACACACACACAAAAACCGTGCGACATCAGCCGTCAAACAGAAGAAGCGAGCTGAATGAGATCACATTATCACATCAGGCTCAGAGTGGATTAGAGAGCAGGAGATTGGAGCTGTGGGCCTGTGCTGCTGGTGACTCATCTGACCTGATTCTGAACAGCAGCAGCAGCAACAACAGACGCACAACAAGACAATGAAACACGTCTATCACCACTACATGTCACTATACGTGCTTTCACATACGCTCTGCATTGTTCTTTTGTTTGCACCGTTTACATAATGAGCTTTATCCCGGAGCACTGTGTTAAATTTAACTCGTTGCGTGTAAATATACGAGAAACTGCATTCAGTCCAACAGTTCACAAGTGGGGCAGCCATCGCTGTGGTGGTAAATAAAGAAGATGGATCCCCAGGGAGTGTTTTCATCACATCTATCTAATGCTATATGTCACCTACACTTCAGCATCTGGCTTAATAATGACATGAAAGTCATTTCAGAGGTATATTTAGGTATGTTAAACGATAAAAAGTTGATGACTCATGCTGCACTACTAATTTTACATCCAATGAAACGCTTTCTGTCTTCTGACGTTGCCTGAGTGATTCTGAGCACAACTTTATAACTTTATTCACTGATTTTGTTGAAGCCGGATCAGATTTTATACACAATATATTTGCCTTTTTTGCATTTTTTTTTTCCCCTTCAGCTGCTCAGCTCGGGTTCAACAGGGACCAGAGACCAACAGGGAATACACCGAGTTAGACTGAGTTGATTTACAGACTTTCCTAATGGAAAGATTGCTAAGTAGCGCATCGTTAACAGTCATTAGCTCTGTGAGCCGTGTAGCTGACTGAACTGGCTCAGCCCCGGGATGCCAGGAGCCAAACCCAACAGGAAAACCACCCTACTGTATCCCTTTCAAGGCTGGCCACAGCCGGTTTCTGAGTTTGTGTTCCGTCCTGCCGTGTTCACTGAAAGGTAGACGCTGACACGAGCTCATAGCGCTACCTGCAATGCAAAGCGTTGGGGGGAGTAATGCACATTTGCTGTTGGCTACTCCATATCTGAAACATCACTCTGCTTACCGCTTCATGTCGAGTCCAGCTGTCTAGCTGGCTAACATCTGTAATTTAGTAGAAGCTGAGATGTTTTCCTGAAGGTTTTGGTTAATGTCTATTACTGTAATAGATGGCTGATTTGAGAACTCGTTATTTTAATCATGATTTAAGCATTATTTAGTGCTGCCCCTAAAAACTGGATGGTTAATCAGTCGTCATCCAAACAAACACCGAGCTGACTCGCATCTTGTCAGTCGAATCCCTTCACCTTTTGTTTTTTAGCTGCGTCACTGCTCACAGATCCATGCAGGAGTCTCAAAACACCCACAAACCACAAAACGACTCGTGGTGGAAGCAGAATAGATACAGATAGAAACAGAGTGGCGTGCCCTCCGACGCTCTTGGCTCTCTGTGAATAATATTACGAAGAGTACGGCCTAGACCTGTTCTGTATGGAAAGTGTCATGAGATAACTTTTGTTATGATTCAGCGCTATATATAAATAAAATTTGAATTGAATTAAAGCGATTTTTAAACCAAGCGGCGGTACAAACCTCCTCCACTGCCATCCACTGTGATTGACTCTTTGGCTGACAGCGCTGGCAGCTGCCTGGCAGCAGAGACTCCACGGTGCGCCGGGATTTTCTAAGTGAACTATGAGCAGGACAAACACTTTCACCTCCTCCGACTGTGATGAAATCTGATGTTTTGTATCCGAGTTTAGAGCTGTCGCTTCGTTTTCAGTTATTTTATTGGCATTTATTGGCCTTAGCCATCGGAAAGCCTCAAGGTAACTGTAGTAGTGTCGAGATATTAAAGTGTGTCTATTGTCCGGTGACATCTCTGTTCTGTAGTTTAGAGACTACCAGCTTCATCAAATCCTGCTAACAAGCTGCACCGTAAACCACAGGTCGTTACTGTCCATCTGCTCTAATCTCATCACGGAGCTAAAGCGAGCAGGTTGTGGCTTAAAAATGGAGGAAATGGTGAGTTTATATTTATCAAGTTAGCTGGCTAACATCATCAGTTTATTGGCCCAGACTGGACGATCAATCTTTGAGTCTAACGTTGTTACAAGACCAAGAGAGGTATGTCATTCAGAGGACTCAGGTACACTTGACTCCTGCATTGTTTTTCTTCATGTGGTTACCATGGCCTCACATGGCAACAAGGTGACGAAAGCTAAGCCATCAAACTCCGAAAGAAACAGTAAATAGGTGTGTGTGTGATGACAGTGGCAGCCATTCTCTCTTTGTTCGCTGCTGTTGTTGTTGCCTCCTCCCGTCTCAGCAACAACAACAGAGGCATGCTGTCTGTAAGTAGCAGAGAACCAATGACCTGCAAGAAAAAGACAGATTTCACCAACAGTCAGTGGGATTATCTCATTTTTTCTACAGATACAAACATATTTTATCAGAATACAGTAAAGATAACATCACATAAAGGTTAGAAAGGTTACAGGAAACCTGATTTTCTTCACCGTGATGTCTTTTTTTTTGTCCATCAGTGAACAGCACGTCTTAGATTTCCTCAGCCTGACGTACTCGCAGTCTGCAGGAAAGCACAAATGCTGCTTCAGCTGAACATAGATAATCAGGAGTGTGTTGATGTGTTCATGTCCATTAACGGATCAAAGTGGGGGGTGGGTGGGCTGGAGGCTCCGCAAACGGACCTTATCTCGTTTTAACAGCGTAGACGCGAGGGAACAAAAACCCCCATGCAAATGAGGTGTATTTATATTTATGCAGACTTAATGCATCATCATTTACGACAGCAGCAGAGACATGAATATGAATATGTAGTTTATTCTTTTACCTTTAGGTATCATTTCTGGCTGACGGCTGCTCCAGCCAAGACAGGCGGAAGTTAGCCGTACGATTATTTTTAACCAGCGGGAGCCTTAATTGTCATAATCACTCCGATTAGCTCAATCATCGTCTCTCCACAGCGAGCCCCCCCAGCTTAGTTAGACGGTACCTGACTGCCAACCTGCCCGCCTCCTTCCCGTTAACTCAGTCACTGCTTTTAGTACATGCGTCACCAGCCGAGGTCGAAATTACTGGGTTTGAACTGGAAATATGCTCAGCCACTTATCTGTCGTTGGTTCATTCCTACACCCCTCTCTGTCTCTCTCCTCCATCACCTTTTCCAACCTCTTTCCCTTTTTATAGAAGCAGCTGTATCTAGTTACCATGGCAACCCGTTTTGCGATAAGCCCTGCCAATCAGTGTGTTTGCGCTTGTGTCTTTTTTACTCTCGTTTAACCCTCCCCTCCCTCCTCACCTGTCTATTCAGCGTGTAATTACAGTCCACCCACTCGCTTCTAAATATACTTCAACCCTCAATAAGCACCTGTAGAAACTTTCAGCCACAGAAGTTTTAAAGACAAAGTGAAACGTTGCAGACTTTCGCTTTCTTCCTGCCCGGCCCTGCCGAGGCTCGCTAAAAACTTTCTCCACACTTCACGAGGAGCTGCTCGAGGGTACAGACACTATCTGACTTCTAATGCCATGAAAAAAAATATAAATAAATAAAACAAAAAACGCCTGCAACAACTCTCCAGCTGCCACAACACACACCCAGAGCTGGAATAAGCTGCTGCTGCTTTCCTGATGCTCATCTCTTATTGAAAAGAGCTGTCCATGTCCAGCTTTGATTGATTGATCGGACGTCAAAAGTCTGTTTGAAATAACTCACACCACAGGACAATGTGTTCGACCAGCGCTGCTCAGTACTGATTCAATCCATCCAGAAAATTCAATCATAGAGGTCAGTGGACAGTGTTTCTCAAACTTTTTACAGAAAATATGAAGTTCTCCAAAAAGCTTCAGACAGTTTTATACAGGAGGCAGGTTTATTTCAGATTATTTATTGTTAAATCCTGAATGGAACCAGTTCAACACCCAGAGGAAAGGTGATTCCTAATACAAACACTTCTCTTCTAGTATTTTCCATTTTATGATTGCAGAGTTTGTGAATCAGTTTTTTAAATTCAGCTTACTATCTTGCCGTCACATTTTAGCTCTTTAAATAGATGTTGGCACATGCTATGTGCATGAACGTGACTACGTAGCATTCTAATTATTTCATTAAAGATGTAGTATTTTGTTTAGTATATATTTTTTTTAATTAATTATTAATTATTTTGTTACTTCAGTCAGGCTTCTGTTTCCCCTGACTAACTTTCTTAAATAAACATCTCCAGCCACGAGAAATGCAAGTTTACCAGAGAACACCAAACTGTACTTTTGTAGTTTGGGTAACTAAGAAAATAAAGGTCATTTAGTTGAGAAATGTAAGTTTTAAGGTGGTAAAGCATAAAAAAGGTCCAGTCTGGATCAAACCCTGATAATGATTTCCTCTCAGAAACTCTTCTGCTTGTTGATGCAGTTCTTTATCGGTTCCTTTAATCGTTCCAGTTTTTTAAATTAAGTTTTAAAACAACAACAAATCTCTGTTTATAATGTCTTTGCAAAACATGAATTTTTCATCCAAGTATCCTTATTTAAATAAACAGGTCTTCGGCTGAGGCTTTCTGCGTGGCCTCAGTGTTAATACAACATTACAGATGCACTTGTACTCGCTGGAGGGGATGCAGCACTTGCCCTCCAGCTATCTGAAACCTTGCATTCTTCGTATTTTAATGCCATGCACCGCCAACAAAATGTAGGAGCATATTTGCGGTTCTGCCACTGTTGCTCATAATCAGTGTTTTGCAAATATTGCATCTTGCCCTGGTGAATAAAATGTGCCCACACACACAGATTTTTCTTCCCTGCCATGGCTCGAGTCCCACAAGAAAAAAACAAATTGAGAGAGCGGCACAGACCGGTCGGAAGATGATCTGGATCCACACGCTCCCATGTGGGTTGTTTTCAGCAGAATCTGTTCTCTGGGGCAGTTGGTCAGCTCTGTCTGTCTGATCTCATCAAACCTCAAACACACACACACACACACACACACACACACACACACACACACACACACACACACACACACACACACACACACACACTGTCCTGTTTCTCCTGTCTGCCTGGTGACAGGTGAAGGATTGGACATCTGTGAGCACAGTGCGCTCAGTTTCAACTCGTCTTTACACACTAACACACCAACACAACACAGTTTGAATGATTTATTATCAGAGATCTGAACATTTGTGGATTAATTGTCTCTAAGTACAATATCTTGATTTTATATGACAGTGTGATTCACAGTAGGGGTGAAAGAAGAGGAGCAGTGTGAATTAAATGGATCCATCTCATGTTGATACTCTTCTTAGTGCAGCAGTATTTGCTCCCCTGCAGAGATCAAATATTTCTGACAATAAACGGCTGTTAATTTACCATTAAACCTCGTCTTAGCAGAGAATGGTAAAGAGAAATTACTTATTTATACATTTAAGATAACAGTTAGTTCCAAACGACTAATTTGATTGGACAAGAGTCGTCCCATGAGTGATGATGTAGAGACAACTTTGCAGCACAAAGATGAACATATTTCTACAAGTAGTTCAAAAACCAACCACCGTCAGTAATCAATACACAACCATTAATCAAACCAGTAACTAACAGCAGTCAACCTTTGCATGCTTAACCGTTACTTAGTGTTTCTGTAGCGTTGACAATACCTTAAAGAAATAAACATATTAGCAGTTTGAATCAAACTAAAGCTCCCTGTGCTGTCCGGGGAAAACTATTACACCAAACTCCCTTTAAGAAATATGACCATTCATTACATGTCCGTAACACAAGATAAAGGACGTCATATGTTGACAGTCTTGGAAGTCTGCTTGGAAACTGAGCAAAAAAATCATAATCTGTCACTTATTACTGTTGACTAATAAATGGAGCATGTAGAACTATTGTATAAAACCAATATACCACGAGAGGGAGTGCTGTTATACTGAATATCAGCACGGCTGTGATTCGGCTGTATTCAGTACATCCACTCCCTTTCATGTGATGCATTCAGCTCATAAGGCATGACGCATTTTCTCTCTCAACATGACCCTAGATTGGCCTTTATTAATCCTAAAAATTATTGATATTGGTATCGATATCCATATTCTGAGCCCAGGTGTTATTTGGTGTCACACTGAAACCAAATGTTGTGGACTAACCCTCGTCTAACTCACAGATATTCTTGAGTCTGTCATGCTCCCAGTAAGGCTTTCCTTGTTCCCGATGCTGTCTTGTGTCTTTTGTTAAATTATTTGGTATTTAGTGTAACTTTGCTCATCCGCTGAGATTAAAACTGAAATGCTGTTTACTGGTAGGAAACGCCTTCTGCCTTCTGTCTCTATTTATAAATCATCTAAGAGCTACCAGTGCCCATCTTTACATTACAAAGTTGGATGTGAAAGTGCTTTTACTCATTAGCACTTTCTGTTGAAACCTGACTAATAATGCAGCGCTGAAACAACAATAACAACACATCAAAATGCAGTTCCAAGTCTTTTTTTGTGAGCGCTTAATAAACGTGCCGCCAAAGGCCACGCATTCAAGCATTCGCTTTAATGGGGTCACGGTGTCAACACAGCTGCTTATTAGTGTAACCATTGCAGCATCTTTCATTAACAAGTAAACTCCCCAAACAGATCGTTTAATATTCATATAAATGTGCTTTTCTTTGTGCTGTCACCACCCCCATGTTCTCCTAATGCCTCGACTGTCGCTGTCCAAGCCGGCCGTGTGCCTCACAGGAGAGAGGAAGAAGAAGCCATGCTCTGCTCGGCGGAAGAAAGATAATGCCGTCTCATCAGTTTTATCTGGTCTTGGCCGTGGCACCTGTCATCTGGCTCCAGGAGCTGTGGCATTTTTATCTGACAGCCTGTAGAGGACGAGGGACAAACTCCCGAGATTAGGTGCCAGCTGAATTGTTAGCCGCATAGCTCAGAGACGTGGAGTGTGCTCTGTGCGGTGCATGTACAGTATTTGTACTGTGATTACATCCTCACGGCTGTGATTACATGGCAGGGTGTTTTTTTTTTTCCTGCTCATGCTAAATGAGCAACGCATCGCTTTGCTGCTCATTCTCACGCAGCTGTAAATGTAGCACCTGTTGTCCTCACAGAGCTGTGAAAAGACACATTCGGTGTTTGTATGCTGCTGAGATATTAATATAGAAAACCATTTTTTTTGTTTTGACTGGAAAAATAGCTTCAAGCGATGGTATGTTTTTCATACTGTCAATAAATCTCAAAACAAACCGACTGCAGCAAGTATTGAAGCTAAATCCTGACAGAACTTATTTATCTGTGTTCTAGACTTCCAAAGCTGGTTATTCATTGAACCACACTAATGACAGTATAAAGAAAAGCTCAAGATCTCAAAATCAGCCTCTTCGGCTCCACCGAGGCTGGCCGATTGACACCTCGGTGTTCAAACAAGCCAACAGGTGAGTTGTATATAAATTCACCCTCAGTACAGTTGTCATGAACGGGGAAATTAGCTACAGAGACCAAAACTGTTTTTTGTACCAGGCTGTAAACATGTTTATTTCTGCTGTGAAGTTGGACATTTGGACATGGGGACTTATGGAGACTGACTCACTCCTGGAGCGAGCCTCAAGTGGACAACAAGAAGAACTGCAGATTTTAGCACTAGTGCACTGGCTTCATTTCATAGCGACGGAGATTGACTCTTGGACCACATCAGTGTATCGACACCGTCACTGGCTGCTGAGAAAATGTCACCAATGTGATTAATCCACGTCTGAAAGTAGTCCCCATCAAAACGCACAGTGTGCGCCTGCTGGCAGTTAGTGAGGTTTGAATGTGTGGAAACCGATAACACGCTGGGGAAATTCACTTGTCACAGCAGCTCATATACAATAGAAATTACTCACAGATATGAAATCTATAGAAAAAGTCATGAAGTCATGCTGGTGTTAAAGAGTCGTTGGAATGAAGGACCTGTGGCAGAGCTCCTTCTTACATGGTGGGAGTAGCAGTCTGTTGCTGTAGAAGCTGTTTACGCTCTTATTTATTAAATTTTGTCTGCTTGTGAATTTTATTTTGGTAACTTGAAATTACAAAAAATTTACTTCCTCAGTAGGGAACATTTCACAAGCAAAAGTGCTGAATTAATTTCGTTGGATCTTCCCAAATGTGATAATTAAACAAAGAAAATTCCATATTTTTCACTATTTTCAGACAAAACATTTAATTTATTGGTAAAAAATAATGAACAGACAAATCCATAATAGAAATATGCATTTGTTCCAGTCCTAGACACCGTATTAAAAAATATATACGTACAAAATCAGGACTTTTAGCGTATATTTGATTTTCTTTTCCGTCTTTTGTATCTGCTCCAAAGACAGACCGTATATAACCACATTAGCTTCATCTCTCCATGTAAACAGTAAACACACACTTATGCATGCACACATACACAATGTTGTGTGTATGTGCTGTGATGTCCTTAGTCCAAACTGATCAGAGCCAAATATTCCCAGCCTTGTTCTTCCTGTGAACTGAACGCAAAGGGCCCTAACGCTGCAATTAGAAACCAGTCCAGCACACACACACACACACGCACACACACACACACACACGTCCCTCTTTATAGATAAATAAATGAAGGCTGCAGCAGTGATCACTTGCCATTCCGTGCAGCTTATTAAACTGGGATTTATACGCTACAGTGAGCTGGGTGGTCTGAGCGATCTCTCACTGATTTTTTTTTTTCACCGCTCCAGAATAAGAACACAAAGCGAAAACACTTCCTTCAAGCTATATTTTGGATTCTTTCATTCAGGCAGGCTAATTAGACGCCCCTGTGATTCGAGAGGCTGCCAGTGCAAAGCGAGGTTAGTCGGATGATGGGATTTTTTTATTTGAGTTGATTAGGTCGGTGTCTTTTCTCTGTAACTGATTTTAAAGGCAAAATAACTGCTGAAAAATGCCTTTTAATGTTTTTATGGTCGCCTGTAACACATTCAGCAGCCACAGTGCAACATTAGCATTCATTTGGAATCGTCCTCTCCCTTTGGTCTCCATCAGCTCCTGAGAGAAGTTTCTGGCTCTTTGGCTGCTCGTTTCTTCGACATCCTCACAAAGTTTGTCTGTCTGCCTTTTGGAGCTGAGCGAGTAGTGTAGAATACCTTTATCAGAGCTGAAAATAGCTGTTTGATATGCTTGATTTATGCACCATAAAACAAATTAAAAGCTTTGGAAAACTTTTCTTTTGTGGCCCTGTGGGTGATTCAAACTTTGCACTCAAGACCTCGGTCGCAGAGATTCAGAGACTGTGAATGTCGAGTTGCAAGCTGTGCGAGAAAACTGCACGTTGTGCATCTTGTCATTTTATTCTTCCACTGTAGAAACTTGTTTCTTCTCCAGCACAACAAAACAACACTAAATAAAAATCTATCCACAGCCTCACATGGATGTGGGTGTAGATTCTTAAGCAGCTCGCCCTAATGACCGCTTCGGCTGGCTTCTTTGAGCAAAGCTCGAAAAGATTCATGTTAATGTTAATTTGAATAGCTGTTTGTGCAGCTTGCCCCTGATTTATGAGTGCAAAGTTAACATGATACATTATGGAAAATACACAAATAAACTGTATTTTTACTTCAACAATGGATAAAACGCGCAATGTCAAGACATGGTAATAATTCTCTGTAGATTTGCTAGCAACAACTCTGCAGTTCTCTCTACGGAGCATTTTAGTGTCTTTCAGCTCATTGTTTTGGTTTTATGGAGGTGGCAAGAGCCACATTTATGGGAAACACTCAAACTAATTTCAAGATGTTGCTTATAGTACAAACCCACAGAGAACTATCACCAACTCTGCAGAGCGTTTTTAGCGTCTTTCAGCTCATTGTTTTGGTTTTCTAGCTTGAGAACTTTGTTTTCAACCCTGTTGTTGGACACAGTTGTTTTCAGGATAAATGCTCAGTGAGTAGCTGGTGGTAGTTGTGTGTTGACAAAATATTGGACTCACTTTGTTTGGTAGTAAGAAACACAGCACCTAATAAATGTTGGATAATACCAAATGTTTGCTAACACGTCTGCCACCTTTATTAGGTGCCAATGTTGTGTTTACAAGACGACTCAGTTCAGTATCAGTCGTGGTTTTAAAATCCACATTGGTTGCTGATAATTTTACTGCATTTGCAGTGACGGCCCATTCATATTCATGAAGTTTATCTGCAGCCGAGATGCAACAAAAACGAACAGATTGATGTCGACCGTTTCTAAATTCTTCCAAACCTCGCTGAAGCGGCACATGGCCAACTGCAGCATGCTGGGAGGTCTGTGGGGGAAAACATAAAAGTGTGACTAGCAGACCAAGGAGATTACAGGCTAACAGTGCACGAGTGTGTACGTGGTGTGGGCCCGTGTGAGGGGAAATCAGATACAGAAAAGACGGAGAAGGAAAGCGCGATGCGTCAGCACAACTCTCCACAGGCTCCTCCATCTCCTCCATCCCTTCGCTACCCTGTCAGCAGCAGTGCGGACCTCCTGAGAGCGTCGCATTTTCTCTTCAAAAAGCGAGAAACACGTCTTCTTCCTGCTCTGTTCTGATATCTGCTGAGACCGGAGGAACAGTGGGAGGAGGGTGGAGGAGTGAGGAGAGAAGAAATTACTTTTGAGTTATTCTCAGTTGGTGTTATCTGAAACACTTCAGGGTAATGAAGCGGTACAGTGTATGTGTGTGTGTGTGTGTGTTGAGAGACATAAAATACACGGTGGTCTTCAATTTGAGAAAGAGCCCTTTAAAGGCTTTAAAATTTGAAGGCTTCTGATTGGTGTAAGACTTTAAAGTTTTGGCTCTCATGCTGAGGGTCGAGCACCGTTAGCGATGAGACAAGAGTCAGTGAAATATTTAATGCACCCTCAAGTGTGGAACAAACTGTCAGCGTATGACGCTCAACAAACTCGAGGCACCATGTCAGGATAAAACTCTGACCCATTTTCAAGCATCAACACTTCAGGAAAGCCATTTTGCCAAATTTGCTTCCTGCATTGGCACCTTGACTACTTCATTTTGTCTGTAGGACACGTCTAGCATCCAATCATGCATCAGTCATATGAACTGATGCTATGTAAACTGTGTTTACTCGTTCTAGGTTTGGGTCGATGTTAAACTTGACAAAGTCAAACACTGGACCAGACCGGTAATACCGAATTTCACTGCTAGGTATTGCAAGTGACTCAGCCGTAACATAATGAGAACCATTACTGAAAGTTGAAATTCAAATATCCAGCTAATGTCACAGAAAAACTCAAATTCTTAAAGTATCTTCAGTATCTTGCACCAACCATAGCTACCCAAAAGTGAAGCAAAACCTCTCGATCGCCCCCTGGTGGCTGGCTGCAGTATATGAGTGGGACGAAATGGGACGAAAGCCAACTTAAAAAGTCAAAGTTCCCAAAGTAAATCAGTTCTTTGATGCTATAAAAAGGTTTCACGTCATGGTTTATGGATGGTATATCCAAATGACGTCACCAGCACCAGATGGCAGCGCTCATATCTGAGATATTTTGGCTTCATCATTGTTCAGTGGGAGGACGTGAAGACACCTCGTCCATCATACTCGATCTATGGGCTGTACTTTTTGACTTTTTACTGCTGTAATGTTTGTCATGTTCTCTCTATGGTGGCTAAAAAAAGGAAGCAGGTGACACACTCATGACAAAGGTCACCAGTCAGACCGACTGAATTGGATGTTGCACTTGTACACTGTACGCTTCAGTGCCAGTCGAGCCCACCGGGGGAACTCTGGTCACAAAGGATTTTTGGCGATGACTCATGACACTCACACTTTACCTGCCTACTTGGAATCAATATTTCAGCTGTAAAACTTGGCGTCTACACAATCCATCTGCTGCCAAACAGCAGACCAGCTGTCAACACCGCTCAGCTTGACAATGTGTCTCTGTAAAAGCTTTTAAATCCAACAAAACGCTTACACGGCCTCCATTTCATCACTATGCACGTACAATATGCGATTTAGCCTCTCTGAAGGTGAAACCGTGTGGGCAGTCTGAAGCCATTAAACTGAAGCCATGATCTTAATGAGGAAATGTCAATCTGATCTATGAGGAGATACAGTACTGCGTCAGTATCAGCCTGCATGCAGGTGTTTGACTGGTGGCTGAACAAAGAGAATCACGGCATGCTATAACCATCAAAAGACGATCTCTGGTAACGTGTTTTCGATCTCGCCTCTGCACCCCTGTTTATATCCAGCTTTGTATTCTGTGGCTACTCCCCAGTGCAGCTCATGTTGGCTACATTTTTGGGGGATTATCTCCAGTGTGAAGCAGCATTAGTCAGCACATTTGTGGAAAAAGAAAAAAATATCAAAAGTCCTTCATGTTAAATGCAGCACTCAACCGTTAAGACCAATGAGAAAATCTGTGCTTTAAATAGCCCTAAAGTATCGCCACCCTCCCTCTGATTCGTCCTTTACTCTTTTGAAGGTTAGCTTGAAAAATCACAGTGGAATAAAAGCCATATTTCTGCCAGGCCGTGAGCAATGAGCAGGCGGCTTAGTGTCCCATGTAAAACAAATACCTCGCTGAGCACAGAGACAAAAAAAAGTAAAGAAGAAGAGCCACACATTTATAGGCCTGGCACATTTTCAATCAAGATAATAACGGCGTTGTCCTTTTTCAATTTGTAGTTTGGCTCTCTACTGCTTCTTCTTCTACTACACTTAAAGCTGCACAAGATGAGATTTTTAAGTAAAAACAATCAGTGAAGAGCGAGCAGCGTGGTGACATTTCCACTAATTGAGACGCCAGATTCAGCCCATTGCCCAGAGAATATTCGGGTGTCAGGTACGATCCTTGTACACGAGACACAATCAATCAAAACGTAGCAGTGAGACATAAAAGAGTGTCCTAAAAGGAATCCAGTAAACTCCAGAGGTTATATTCCACCCTCTCTTTCCGTTAGTATCCTTTGAACACAGCCACGCTGTTTGCAGATGCTGACTCCACTTTCCAACATTCAAAGGACGCCTTTCAAATGCAGGCGATATTCAAATATTACCCGTACTTCTTTCATTTTAAAAAGCCTCTACCGGACTACTGCACCTATAGGGCATCCTGTTGATGGTTTTGCGGGACACAAAGCAGGTCGGATCCCTTTTGAAATGGCTAGACGCTTTCATGTAGGCAATGAGTATGACATGAAAATGGGGATTTTTCTGCAGCATTAGGCTATTTTCCCCTAAAATGGCAGGACGAGAGGAGGAGCTTTTACATTAATTCTGTAATCTGTAATTCCACAGAGCAAGTGGAAATTTTAAAAAAGAGTGTTCTTTTCATGTGGCTGTCAAGGACTAGAGGTCATGAAGAAGAAGAAGGACAGTGTTGAGGCGTCAGTATGCTCGACAGGAGGTTTGTTTGATCGTCAAACAGTTTGAAACGTCCTCCCTCACAGCTGTCCGATGTCTTTTTCTGTTTCTTTTGAGGAGAGACTGAAGTGTTCATCCTAATCCCCAATTCTATGATTGTAACGTCCTTCCCCTCTCCATGATGGCCAACTTGGTTTGGACATTTCGTACCAATTGTAGTTTTGTTCAAGAATACCCCGTCCTGAGTTCTAGACAGGGTCATCTACCCTGATGATGTACGTTTGGAGAAAATAACACGGTCTTGGTGACAGTTCTTGCAGCTTTTTCAGTCCATGGTTTCTGGGTATGGTCCAGGAAGAAGGGCTGGCATTAGGGTTGGGCGATTGGACAAATATATCGCCCATCAGCGATTTGTTGAGTACATCGTCGGTTGTTTTCTTTTTCTTTTCGTTTTATTTGACTAATTTAATGGAGAATGACACGTGAATCAGCAATTTCTGGTTGTTGGTCTGACAGTGGCTGGTTGAAAAATACATATCGCCCAACCCCAGTTGGCTGGCTTTCTGTCATTGTATCTTTTCACCTACAACGAGTCAGGAGTTGGAACATCAAGCACATCAGAAGAAGAGTCAGACAGTTCGGACGTCTGTAAAAGATGGGATACTTTTCGAACACTACGAGTCAGACATGTTCAAATTCTACCTAGCAGTTCGAACATCACGTCACAACAAAAGAGTCTATGAGCGAGTCGAGGGGTCACAGTTCAGAGTTAATCCAGACATGTCTGTAATAACTGCAGGATATGTTCAGACCTTACCCAGAAGTTCGAACATTATGGCACAACAGAAGAAGGGTCTATAAGCGAATCGAGGGGTCACCGTTAGTTCTGACACGTTGTTTATCTAATACTTTTCAGACCCTATGACTGAATCAAAAATGTTCAACTCTTACACGCAAGTTCGAATTAATTTAAACTAATGCAATTAATAGAAAACAACCCAACATCATGTAATGCAGCCTCCCATCGCCTTCCGTGTCTCTAGACTGGAGACACAACCGATGCCAACGGTCTTCTTATTTTTATCAATGGTGACCTTTTCACAAGCTTCTTGCTTCCGAGGATAAGTGTGTTGAAAAGTAGGTAGTCGGAGACAGTCAGTTACTCCACTCGTTTCTGGTGCTTCTGCTGCCTCATTTGGGTGACAAGCTAACAGGTGAGTCCTCAGATTCGTAGTAAAGTTAGGCAGCTACTATTTAAAAAATTCAGCCTTCCACACATCCACACACTGCTTCCCAGCACATCTCTGCACACTACTGTCCTCCATTAGCTTAAAACCTGTTACCTGATACAGTTTTGAACAATTCTTTACTGTCTGAATATTTAAAATGTGCCCAAAAGTTCACCTTTCAAATAAAAAGTAAGCTCGCTATCGATAATAGTTTTAAAAGTGCTCACATTCTACATTCAACTGTGAAGTAAATAAACAAAAAGGGCTACAAATATTTACATAATGTCGTATTTATATCATCGAATCATCAGTCACACCACAACAATCATGTCACAACCATTCTTCCTATTGTTAATCGCCCCAATCCGAGAATAAACTCAAAGTTTTATTGTACAAACTGACACTCCAAAGATGCCAAGGTGGGAGTTTAATCAGGACAGTAAAACAACGCGCTGTCAGCTGACCGTTTATGTTGTCAACTTATCCCAGCTCACAGCTTATTGTTCACAAAATGTGATGATGGATAGTTTCATTAGTAGGTGTAGATCTTTTCTCTTCGTCTCTATCTCAATATGCTAATTGCGTGTTACTTGTATTTGCCAATTAATTTATGCCCATGTTCACCACTCTATTATTCCTAACAAACTAGAAGTCTTTTGTTCGGCTAAATTAGCTCGGCTTAGAGACATCATCAGAGGACGTAGACCAAATTTACATTGCCGGTGTTCTGACCACAAACCAAACACAGCGCTCAGTTCAAGTAAAAAATAAACAAGAACATCCACAACGCTTCTTCTTGTTATTATCTAAAGCAAACCCTGTAGTTTGCTCATTGGGTGACTGGATGAAAGCTTTAATTGAAGTAGGTTTACTAGTGCGTCGTAGCACAGAGCTGAGCTGTAATTTGTAAGAAAGTGCAGTGATTATTGCAGAGAAATGAAGTGAAGTAGACTACAGTGAGGCGTGCAGGTGGAAGATTACGGGAGAATTTAATGACATGACAGCGTGTTCTCAGAAACCTGCAGTCCTGGACCGGATGTTTCTTTCCTCTGTAATCTTAAACACACATTTGTTTCACATACCCCCCCTCTCAGAATGTTTCAGCGTTTCATAACGTGATGCAGTTTTGCGATATTTAATCTACCAGGTCCCCAAACGTGAGGAGACTCTGCCTCAAATCCTGGGATTAATCCCTGCTGTTGATCTTCAGGTTGAACTGCAGCGGTACACGGCATCTTGGCAAAAATGCACAGTCGCATCTTCTTCTTGGCAGCTCGGATTGTGTTGGGAAAATCCAGCTGAGGTGCTCGACGAGCTTTAGCCAAATCTAGAAAACATGAAGGTGTGGTCATGAGGTGTTAGAGGACGCTTTCAGTGCAGGCAAAAGTGGTCTAGACTCTCTCATCTTCTGCCCTCACATCCTCTCAGAGTTTTCACCTACACCAAACACACACACACACACTCACACACACACACACACACACTTCCTGCAGCCAAGAGCTGCAGCTGATGACAGAGACCGAAGAGCTCAGGCTGAAAACCCTTTTCTTTACTTTCTTTGTCCGTGTTCTCGCAGCTCTCCACTCCTGCTTTGACATTTTCTGAGATCAAGGGAGTGATAGAAACACACACACACACACACACACACACACACACACACACACACAGTGTTGAAGCTGCATGTCACAGGTAGATTAATCCTGCCTCTTCTTCACATGCAGTCTTTACTGTTATTCTCCTCAGTAATTAAACCACACAGAGAGTAGGGGATGAAGCAAAACACCTGAGAATGAACATGAAAATCACAGCTGTTAGATTTAAATTGTCAGAAATGATTAAGACAGTTCATTTACGAATACATATTTAATTAGTGCAATTTATGGCTACAAACATGTCCTATGGTGTTTGTTGATTTTCATTTTCCAGTACAACTGCAGCTCTGCGAGTGCAACTTCAATCAAACTCTGGTATCTGAAACACATAAAACGTTTATTATTTCTGATAAACCTCCATGTGCTGATGTTTGTCTGTGGGTCTGCTCCAATGACGTCACCCACAGGTTTCTGAAGAACCATTTTGAAGTTCATGTGGCTAAAAAAGACTGAAGTCCTTTCCTAAACACTTTTCCTTGACCTTGATGGAAAATATCAAGGTGAGATGTGATGAGTTCATAAGGAGTTGGGAAAAGACGTCTGCGGTGTTCAGAGAATCTGACTGCACTTACACAGAACTACGTCATTATACGGCAGCATAACATTAGTGACGTGATCTTTGGTAAAACTACAAACTATAGGAGATGGACTACAAAACGCACATCTTAGATACTTCTCCCTGTGTGCTTTATTTATGGGATAGGATATATGAACGTGGACAACCTGATGGAAAATATCACTTTATTATCAACATCAGAATTTAAATAATAAGGGAACATAGCCCACCTGTCACAAATGTGAAATGAACTGCCCAAACAAATTACTGGCCACGCTCTTAATCCTGCATAACTTTAAGCCTTAATATAATGTGAACAGGTGAGTTGTATATAAATTCACCCTCAGTACAGTTGTCATGAACGGGGAAATTAGCTACAGAGACCAAAACTGTTTTTTGTACCAGGCTGTAAACATGTTTATTTCTGCTGTGAAGTTGGACATTTGAACATGGGGACTTATGGAGACTGACTCACTTCTGGAGCCAGCCTCAAGTGGACGTTTGAGGAACTGCAGATTTTGGCAGTTCTGCATTGGTTTCACTTCGCACGAGCTTTAATGGCATTGCGTGCTGCTACTCCTTTAGCAGCTATGACGTCCTCTGCAGTCCATCAAAACCTCAACACAGCTCCAAAAAGCCTCATTTCATCAGTCGGTCACGCTGCCTTTGTGAGGGGATTTAAGCTTTCACTACATTCTGTCTGCCCAGCACAGGGTGTGTTGTCTGTAATTCAAACACACACACACATCTCCAGCGTCAAACTCGCACACACTCGCACATTCACAAACGTAATCGGATCACCGTGTTTTCCTCCGAGCTCGTTGGTGACAGCAGGGAGAGAGAGAGGAGAGTGTGGATGGATGGATGGATGGATGGATGGATGGATGGATGGATGGATAAATGATAAACTCTCTCCACTTATTTAATCCTCTGTTCCCGCCCCATGCCGTTCTGCAGAACTGATGGAAGTGAGAACTGTAAAGTAAAATAAAATAAAAAGGAAGCAGCAGTAAAAAAGCAAATTCACGAGGATGTTCACGTCTCCATTCATCGCTCTTTCCAAATACATTAATCAGCCTGATAAAGGCTGTCACCCACCTGCTGTGCAGCTGTATACGGCAGGTTCAAGGCTTCCGGCTCATGTATCGGTGTGATTTTTTTTTTTTGCTGCTTTTATCAGCCGGTTTGATCCGTTTTACTCAACAATGCTTCGCATTTTGTTAACCAGAACAAGCTAACGAAGCGTTTGTTTGATGATCAGAGCAGTCTTTCGCTTTCACAAAGCCGCCTGAAAAAAGAATGAGGCGGAAGACAGTCGGCAGGCGAGACGGATAGGTAACCAGATGGGAAATAAAAACCAGAAATAATCAAGTTGCCCAAGTCGACGTGTTTCTGGCCGCAGGCTATGGGCCCAGCGGTTCATCTGTTTGATGCTGTTTCTACTGGAAGAACAGCTGCAGCTGCAGAGCAGAATAATGGCAGTAGTGCTGATGTCAAGAGCAGAAAAGTAAAAACAACTCTTCTTTCTTTTATTCCTTTCTTTGTTTTTACAGTTCAGTAGCTCCAACAGAGAGTTGAACATCTGCAGATGGAGATTAGTTTGTGAATATGGTGACACGTTTTTGTTTTTTTGGTTGTTTAGATGAATCTGTCTTGTATTCTCAAGGTGGAGGTAGAATTTATCATTATTCTGTCACAGAGACAGTAAAATAGCAGCATCCATCTTAAAGCTGGGTTGCATATGTAACAGAACAATCGGCACAGTTGTCAGAAATTGTTTTGGGGAAAAGGGCGGGCACAGAAAATACTTGGCAGGTGATTGGATGAACCATCTGCCTGTTGCTGTTCATCATGGATGAACTTTAACCAGTCAGATCAACGAGCCATGGAAAGCCCATGTCTTACTGCCGACGACACCTATAGATGATGCCGAGGACCTCAAGGCCCACACGTGACCTTGTGTAACCTAAGGATAGAAAATTCCACAAGAGTCAAGACTGTCGGAAGTGCTACCATCCAGGTCCCGACCTCCCATTGTCCACCTTGCTCCATAAATAGCACGATACTTCCTGCATTGGCACTAAAAGTTGGTGTTGGACGTGAATAGCGAGGTTTGGACTCGTCCGATTATAAACTTAACTTTCCTCAGGTTGGGTACATAAAGATCTTTTCTTGTCTCAAACGTTACAGTGACAACAAAAGCTGAATGAAGTCTGTGAGAAAAGAATCACAGCTGATAGTTTTCCAGCTAACTTCAACAGTACTCTAAATCCCTGGAGAGAGTGGGATGAAGCCCTCGGTCCTCCTTTAATAAAACCTGTGCAAAGAGCTGTTGTAGAAGTCTGACGCTGCCAAGACCTGTGGAAAGATGAAAGGAGACAGAAGAATGGCTGTAATCAACTCTGGGTCTACACACACACACACACACACACACACACACACACACACACACACACCGGCAGCACCCAGACTGCATCATAATTGTATCTTTGAGATCTGAAAGCTCTGAAAGTGGAAAAGACCCAGATACTGACTTTGTTCTTTTTGTGGCTCTAAGACTCTTCTTTGACATCTTACCTCACATCTCCTGCCGCAGATGAATGTGACTGTGTTACTCTTACGGCTTTGAGCTGTTTGAACTCAAATCAGTCAGGTTTTCTACGTGTTATTGCTCCAAAGTTTCCGAAATTACCCAAATTCCCAAGTTATTAAACCTATTATTCTTTCCAGCATTTGAAATCTAATGGATGCTGGGTGTGTTGATGGATTTTTTTTTTTTTTAGTGGAGCAGGATGCTACAAAATAATATATGCTGTGTCTCGACTGGCAGGAAATCCGGGCGTACTCTCAATACAGCCTCCAGTAAACCTCCAGGCTTTTAAGTTGCTGCATCATCTGTAGTGTGGCTGCACACAATGAGAACTCAGGGCACTCAGTCTTTGTTTTATCCAACCAGGAGTAAAAGACTCACTGAGATTGAAAACATGTTAGTCTTTATCTTGAGGGGTCGACCGTGTTCTTCCTCAGCCTCGTCTTGTTCTCGGACAAAGAAGAAGAAGAAGTCTTCCTAGTCAATGTTTCAAACCCCACCAGAAGCGCCACGGTCCATTTCAGAAGCGTCCCAGGAGGGGGTCTCCACTTGGCTCTGCCAAGAATATGCGGCTGTTCTGTTTTTTGATGAACGCCGTAGGCAGCCCGAGTCAAATCGAAGACAGAAGAAGAGACATGCCCGATGGGGTTTCAGAATCAGTCTAACACAAGTAAAACTACATAGCTCATATTAGTAATCTGCCTCTGTACCAAATCTCTTCAAAGTCTCTTCACCCCTCACCCAAAGAAATGTTGTAATAGCTGTACATATTACAGTAGCTACTTGTTTGTATACTGTCTCATACTGGTCTTGACTCAGTCTCGCCCTGCCTTGGTCTTAAGTCTCAGGCTCAATACAATCTGGTCTTGGTCATGATTTAGTCTAGTGGTCTTGACTGCAACATTGCAAGACAGGCAACAGCACGAGTAACATGGTTGCAGACATAAGACAAGTAAATTACAGAATTAGCAGATATGAAAACATTCAACACATCTACAGCCAAATGTCAGTTAGGACGAGCTCCTGAACGTTCAGTTCAGTGCGGACTTTGGGGGCAATTAGTACAAATAACTGGAGGTTCAGTCAGAAGGAAGCAGGCCAAGAACAACCACATAAATAAGAATATATAACAAGATAAAGTCTACAGCTAGATAAGGCAGAGGTTAAGATATCAAATAATTATACTGAACATACTGAACAACATATTGAAGATGTGCTGTGGATTATTAATATAAATACGAGCGTTATGCAACAGAAAGCGTGTTAAAGAGGCAGAAAGAACAATAAAAAGCACTCAGACTTACAGTACACTAATGGCTCCAGATGGCGCTTATTATTCAATTAGAGACGTTTCTACTGTTTAGTTTACGTAATACAGTAACAGCCTACACACACACACACACACAAACACACAAACACGCAGACTTCAGAAGCCATATGCTTCTAGTTTGCATGTGTTTTTGGCAGCGATAGCCAGAATAACAAGTTAAATATCCAGCCTGAGCGCGGGGTGTTGGCAGATCTAAACTTTAGTTTTATTGTGAACATTTGTTGTACCACCTGTGTTTAGTGCTCGTTCTTCCATAGAATCAGATACTTTACGTTTTGACTGCACGAGCTTCCTTTAATACACCTGTGCAGGTTTATTTTTGGATGTGCAGCTGGATTTACTGCTGCCTATGTAATCCTAAGTGCACATGCATGCAGTAGAGAGCTGTACATCAGTGTTTACATGCAGCATACCTCACACACACTCATACTTACCTGCCCACGAGCCTGTTTGTGCTAAATAACACACTAATTTCTGTCTGCAGGAGGCAGATGACTCAGTGAATCTGCCCCTGTGTTAAATTAAAACTCATTCAGTCGGCGAGTGGCTGCAGACGAGGCCATCACAAGCACAATCTGACTCTAGTTGAAACTTTCAATGCTCGCTGTTGACGAGATGACTTGCTGCTCTTGTTCGTCCACACATAAGAGAGCATAAAGAGGACAACCAGGCACAGAGCGAATAAACTTGGAATATTAATGTCCCGTTAGGACAAAATTTAATATTTAAGAGTAAAAGTCAAAGTAGGTGAACCCACTGGAAACCAAACAGTCCTATAACTGTGCAATCTAGTGTCATACAAGATGAGAAAGATTTGATTGATTGATCCCACACTGAGGAAATTCAAAAACAATACAGCATCCTAAAAATCTGGTAGCTATAAATCCTCAATTCAGTGAAGACGTGAAACATGCTGTTCATATGTTTTTGTTCAAAGAGTCTGGTGGTTTCGAAGAGAGCAGCTTCAGCTCCTCATACAAGGCGTTGTCTGACAGCAGCAAAGTAAAGCCGTGAAAATATTCTAAATATAACGTACACTTCAACCGATACTGATGTTTTTTTTTTAAATATCATATTCATTTTAATATTCATCCCTTTCATATAACATTAGGTTCTGCCTGATCCGTGACAGGTCTTTCAGTTTGTGACTGCGGTGGATAAACTGCGTAACAAAAATAGTGGATTTTGTTGCTGCTGAATGTTTCAGCCATAACTCTTCGAGCTGTCTTTATGCAAAAGGAATTCTGATCTATTAAGGTTGTGATGCTGACAAAGGATCTCTCACTTCATATTGACTAATGTGTTCTTGCCAAATGTCGACATCGGAAGGTCTGATTGTACCAGGACGTTTTCTTTCTTCAATGTTTGATAGTGTAAGGCATGTTTTGTACTGTACAAATCTGAATTATAATCAGTTTTTCTTGTATTTGTTTTTGGAAAACTGCCCAAACCTGAGCATCCAGATGGAAAATATTCACTTCAGAGCCTCCCTGAAAAAAGGTTTTTACTCTTTTCTGTGCAGCTGAGGCTCTTGGGCTGTGGCGTAAGTCAATATACATATATGTTTTATTTAATGCTGTACATTTAATTTGTAACAGTAATACTCCTCTGTATGACTGAAGCATTCAAATGTTATCGTCTCAAAAACTTTGAGTGGGCGCTTGATTTATTCAAAAGTGTTAGATAAATATGTGAGACATTTGCATTAAAAGCTTTCCCCAAAAAAACAGACGAGAAAACATGTTCAGTCTGCAGCGAGCCTTCTTCGTTTCTGCCTTCTAACGAGTCAGGACTTTGTTTTCTTCATTTAAAATCTGCTATTTATCTGCTACGATCCCATAAAGAGTTGATCCACCGATCGTCTGCTTTTAATTGAGGCCAAACTTTGAGTTTTTTAACTCATCAGCTCAACTGCACCACCACCACCACCACCATCACTCACGCCACCACAGAACATCCCGTAATTAGCTGACGGATTAAGGTGCACCTTACAGTTTAGCAGATCACAGCCACACATTATAATTAAAGTAATTAGGCCTCCTATCTCTCCCTCTCTCCCTGCTTCGTTAAATTCACTCCCCGGTAAACGCATAATATTGAGGCTGTGGAAATGAGATGGCACGCTGCCTCGGTCTGCAGTTTTTATTTATTTAGAAACATGAAAGTTTGTCAGTGAGGGGATGATGCAGCACATTATAAACACTCTACATACTAATATTGGTTTTAATCTGCAAATGGATGTTTATTCACTTTAAAAAGGTTGTTTCCTATAAAAGAAACAGCACGAGTGATGTAGTCTGATGGATTAAAGGGTAACTTTGGAAGCTGTTCCCCATGTTTTTGTATCCAAATTAACAAATCTTAGTCTGCTGGTTCACCAGTTTTTCTCTATTATCATTGGCTCTTCAATCCGTCATGTTATCTTTGCACTCCGGCTCACTTAAATAAATAATACGGACATTCAAAGTCTTCATCCACATTGGCAAAATGAGTTAATTCGCTTACTCCAACACAACAAACCATTTCCTGCTCATGCATTATGTTTCCACTTCTCCCGAGATTTCAGAATGAGGCTTGTCCTTGAGCGATACTTTGTTAGAAACACAGCGGATCAAGCTGAAGGAACGCGTAATGTTTCATTTCTCTCTCGGATCGGGTTGTCAGGAGCTTATATATTTGACAATCTGAGTTCTTACTACAGCTGATTGTTTGTAGAGGTGAGTATAGGTAGTCATAATGTGTTTCGTCTGTAAATGAGTCAAATTCCTTCTGATCCGCTCGATCTGTGCCGGATGACACTAGACCAGAGCCGAGTATCAGTTTGTGAAAAAATGTCAGATCCAAAAATCATTTAAAGATGAGACAGAGCTGGAAAAGTGGAACCAATGACAAATAAAAGACAAGCTTTAGTGACGGGATAAACGAAAGAAATGATGGCCATAAAGAGAGTAAACACAACACATGGGTCGTGATGTGTATTGAGATATAAGACCGGCTGTTCGGTGTTTTCTGATATCTTCGTATTAGACTTTGGTTTGAACGTACGAGGTGAAAAGAATGTGAAGTCACTGCAAGAGAGCAGACAAAGACGAAGAAGAATGAAAGCAGAAATTTCTGCTTCCACACTCACTTCCAAATTAGAAATTAAATTTCCAATTAGACAATGATTAAGTGATAATGAGCGTAAGCAGGTAATGATAATTACCTTCTAATGCACCTCGCGGCAGCTCAGGAGGCTCCTTGCACTCCTGTCTCATCACATTGTTCAGTGAAGTCGTGTTCAAAACCATTAAAGTTATCAGACGTTACGTCATAACACCACCAGCATGCAGTGGATGGATCTGATGGATATAGCTTGATAGGGCCAAACAACATTTTAGACAAATATTAATCACATCTTTGCCATTTCTATTTTGTCCATAAATATGTTTTAATAAGTTGTAGATGTCAGTATATGACAGCATAAACTCAACTCAAATTTACTTATGGTTAGGGTCATCTCTCAGCTTTAGTCACTAGTGACTTTACAATTTGTTCATACAAAAAACACCCATGTATCCATTTTTTTGTAAATTCTTATCCTCATCAAGGTCACCGGGGGGTTAGGTTTATTGATTAGCACATTGACTCTCACAGTTTGGGGTAGAGTGTCAAAGGCAGTGCACAGGACATCGCAATCAACCAGATAACTGCCGATTGAAAAAAGAACGAAAAATCAAAAGCTATACATACTGTAGGTGTGTCGGCTGCAGCCGTGACAACAGTATCTATACAGTTTGGTATCAGTGTTTTCACGGAAGTAAAGGATCTGAATACTGGACCACTGCTTACGGTCCACATCTGCAGAACCGGATCAGGTGTTGGAAGATAACCTCACATGATAACAAGTTATCTACTCAGATGTTAATTCAGCCAAGGTTAAGAGTCAAAGGTAGGAGTAAACCTTGAGTCGAGATTATTTTGTCACACAAACTGATCCCAAGGTCAAGAATAAAGAACAAAACTTAACATTTCAGCATCCTATAAATAAAAGAAAGTACAAGAAATATTAAACAGTTAAAGGTTTCTGTTTCCTTCCTGAAGGAGACTGTAGCTTTAACTCCACTGGGTGAATGAAGGGTTAAGGCTCGAGAGAGAAGAGTCTGGCTTCCCATCAACAGAACAATAGTTTAGTATGCAGCAGTAATAATGAAGTTAATTGCTTGCTAAACCAGTTTTCCACTAAACTGACTACCCTCTGCGACAGCCCCTTCTCTAAAAGGGGCTCTGCCAGTGAAATGACACATCAATAGCTGTTGCAGCAATTAAATGCTGCGTCTCCTCGTTGCCCTCCTTCCACACGGTTAACGATTTTATTCCAGAGGGTGCAGAAATCAATACGCTGGTACCAAAATACAGTCCTTCATATCTGTGAGGCTTAACTTTTCAAATCTGCCTGCTCTTTGGACTGCAGCTCTTTGCTCTTTATGGTAAAGATCATGAACATACTGACTTTTATAACATAACTGCAGCGTCTCATCTCATTGGTCGTCCTCAAAGGTTTTATTAATACTACTGCTACTCTTAATTAACACTATACATCTGGTCAAATTGGGTCTCTTACTTACTTTCTAAGGCTAATTTTCCACATGAAAACTCACATTTTATCCACTCTGTGGTCGCTCTTATATGAAAAACATTCATCTTTAAGGAATAATTTGACATATGTGGGAATAAACATTTGCTTTCTGGCATACGGAGATTGAGTTGAATAAAATGCTTTTTTCAATCAACCAATAAAAACAGAAAGTCGAAAAATAATGGAAGAGTTTTGGTAGTCAAAGACAACTCTAATTCATTGCTATAGGAGATTTTAGCTTGAACTCCAGTGAATGAAGGGTCAAGGCTCGAGGAGCAGTTTCTAGCTGTTATGTTGTTAAGGACATGAGAGGGGTTTCGATCGTCTCAACATCTCCCCAAAACGTCCAAACTATTCCTTTAACGACAGGATATTAAAATAAAAAACTCTTCCTTTTATAGGAGGTGGCAGCCATTCCTCTTAACGCAGCACTCTGGCCTGTGCTCAGTACATTCTTCACTCTGCAGTCTTTCCTTTATGTGCGCACACACCCACTGCACTCACAAGACAAAGCTCCTCTGCCACAGGGTGGAAAATGACTACCGGCTAGTGTTAGGGTAGTGAAATGGTAGTCATTAGACATCGTCATTATCATCAAAGTCTCATCAGCAGACGGAGAGACTTGAGCTGAGAGATGAGTAAGGTGTGTGTGTGTGTGTGTGTGTGAGGAGATTACAGCCCGTCACAGTTCGTTAGGAGTCATTAGATCCTTTGAGGTTGAAGCAGCATCTTTTTTTTTAAAAACATTTACTTCTGTCTTTGATCCCTTTGTGAAGTCAATGACACGAGACTGAAGGGACACGATTTGGTATCTGCTGTCATTTTTTTTCCGCGTTCATCTTTGGGTGCAAACCGTCTTTTGGTCTCGAGGTTCAGTTCAGATACTTTTTGCGATTCCCTCGTCGCGGAGGTTGCCAATTAGCTTTGTTAATGGACTGGATTTTGGTGGCTTTCATCCCGCCAGTTGAAAGACTTTTGCAGCTTGTTAGAGTGGAAATAAACTGGATTTCATTTAGTGTAACACTTAGCAGAGATTGATGGACTTTTACGGTTTACTTAATACTATGCTTTGCTTTCATTCCAAGATTTTCAATGCACGAGGCACTATACTGGAGGTCAATAATGATTTCATTATATCCATAAATGCTTGTGTTTTGATGGTGGTGGCTTTGGTGTGCTGTCAAACTACTCAGCAGTTCCCTTGAAAGAGGATGAGACTTTTATGTTCTCTTTAGTGCAGTAATTCTCCACTGAAGGAACAAATACTTCGGATTTTCCGTGAATCACAGCCGGAGAGACTAGAACGTGTCCTTAGAGAGACATAGAGCTGCAGTATGGACGTGCTTGTCCTCCTTGTTTTGTAGAAACAAATCACACACCGGTATATCTTACCAAATATTGGCCATCTCTGAGGAAGTATGTGACCCACCAGGTGGTTTAAAAAAAAAAAAAAGTCAAGCGACGATGAAACAGCATATTTTTGCTTTGATCGCCACAGATTCTTGTTTTTTATTAGCAAATTAATAAGTTATGACTTACCTCCCCTGTCAGACCGCCTCGCACTGCTATTGTTAAAATCTTCCGGAGAGATCTAAAGGTCTTTGTTCCGATTAAACTTTGAGGTTTTTTTTTTGGTGGAGTGTTGGTCAGTAGAGCCGTGTTTGATGTATTTCGATAGATATGTTGAAGTATTGCGTTAGAAAAGTTTGACAGGAAACGACAAAAGGTTGGAACGTAAACTTTTGCGCTATGACATACCCGTGTTTGCTCCACACAGATCTGATGTAACCATCCTCATATTAATACATGAAACAAGCTGAAATGTCACATTTACGTACCTGTCGAGGTTCTGCCGGAGCTTTTTTTAAAAATCACGCCGTCTTGTTGCGTACTCTTCTTTTGGTTTCATTACTGGAGAACTGGTGTCACCTACTGCGTTTCTCGTTGACCGTTGCCTAATTTTTGCATAACAGTAGTAAAAGAAACAAACATTCATTGGCATTTTCTTAGTATTAATTAAAATTCTGTTAAAATTTAAGATATGTCTGGACAGAGACACAACTATTGTAGTGTTACCAAACATATGTATGGATAAGCCTATCCCTAACCCCCAAACCCTATGGATGGTGTATTAATTCCTAACATTTCTAGTATTTGTACTTTATTTCTAATGAACAATTGTTTTATTAGTCATTTTTCTTGATTCTAGTCTTATTCATACCTTATTCTTTCTTACAGACTCTTTATCTCAGAGTCTTTATCCCCCAGTTTGACTTCTATTTCTTTGTAAATAATGTAGCTGTCTGCGTTGGTTAATGTATTCGTAACATTAACATTTCTTTGTTGTACTCAACATCACTTCCAGTTTGTGTATTGAACGTGTTTTCCAAAGGTTTCTTTGACAAGCAAATGTCAAGAGTACAAAGTAGAATATTCACAATTTGGCTTTCTTCCATAACAACGAGCACCGCATCCAAACAATGGAGGTTGAAAAGGGGGTCAAAGAGAAGCACAAGAGGGAAGAAAGCACGAGTTCACGTCTCTGGAATACTCCTATGAAGGTGATGTGGTTGGTGGAGAGCAACATAAAGCTGAGCAAGTACAGAAAAGGTTGGAAAGTTTAAGTAAAAGTGAGCAGACGGAACAAAACAGCCATTATTTTTCAGCTTTTACCGCGTTTGACAGCGCAGTCATATTTCATGGAGCAGCTAGCGGGGGACTCAGCTGCAGCTCGCGCGGTGAAAAGTCTCCCCGAGTTTCTCAGCTGTGACTTTCTTGACAGAGGAAATTTGTGGCATTTCGCTGTCACCTTATCGATCTGCCAGCTATCACTATCATTTATGCAAACTCCTCCAAGGACATGAACCGATCGACCCGAGGAGATGAGAAAGGATAGCTGCTACCGGACAGACACTTACTCATACTACATACTCATTTTTCTTTTCTTTTTTCCTCACAGGTTAGAAAAGTGCGTCCACACCAACGCAAGCCTACCGGCAAACCAACAGTGCTTTCAGCAAACTGAAGCCTGAGCAGTGACATGCACACACCAAGACTCAACAGAATAAAATCAAATTTAGACTCCACGACGCAGCAGAATAACAGCGTGTAATATAAAACAGGTTAAAGCACTTGGGTTACTTTTACTGCATGTAAACAGTGAATGAATAATTTAAATCCTCACTGCGTGGATGTATAGGTAACAGTTAAAGTTTTATGTGTATGTAAAAGTGTTCCTCCCATCCACCAGAGTGCTAAACCATCTGTTCATTGCAATTATCTTCTTCACAGTCAAGCTACTTTTCAGCCTCTTAAAGACGCACTGATTATCATCTTCTGAAGCTGTTATTAAAGCTAAATATTGAATGTTACAGTCCTCATGAACTCAAAATGGATAAATCTAGGTGTTTTTACATGATATGGTTGGCGCTATATGTCAGCTATACACCAGTATGTGGCTCAACAATGACAATACAGGTATACATACAAAAAAACCCAAATAAATGTTGATGACTCGTCCTGAATTCAGAGGCATGTCATAATTTTGCATCCAGTGAAAAGCTTTACCTTTCAGTCCGTGTTGAGCTTCTAGTTCGCCACGGGCAGAGCTGATGCAGAATGATTGGCGGTGACTGCTCAGGCCTTTTTAGGAGCTGACCAATCACAAAACGACATGGTTCCTGGGAGGGCGTGGCCTCTGTTGCTTTGTGTTCTTATAGGAAACGTGTAAATATGCAGAATCAAATCGCATTTGCTCGCTGTTTTTCGTGGGATCTTTAAAGTGATAATATGTCAGTGTTGTGTTTGCAGCTTGTTTCTACTGCCCCCAAGTGGCCAAAAAAATGACTCCTGCAGCTTTAAAGCTAATTTATATCTCCATTAGGGTGTCGTAGTGAACGTACAGTGATGGTTGTTGTGGTTTCCTACTGTATATAAGATGTAGCTGCACATCAGACCCACGTGGACTGTTGGAAGACTTCATGAACAGTAACAGGTCAGCTCGGGCTACTTTTTGTTTCTTTATAGATGTTTCCAGAACTGATGTTTGGTGATAAACTGAACTTTGTCTGTACCTACAAGGCCACCACACAACACTTTAAAGGATAATCATAATTCCACCTGAAGGTAGGACTTCTTTAAGGCTGTGTACTGCCTTATTAGTGCTGCCTGATAGGTTCAAGGGTAACAGTTAGGGGTAAGAAAGGACCTTATATTGTGTGTCTTGTAGTGCAAACAAAGCCTAAAAAGTCAGGACATGTGCGACTACTATCTCTGTATATTTGTTCCTGAATATGAAAACCAAAGTTTATTTACCTAAATTGTGAATATTGACCCAGAGTGTCAGCTGCCACTCCCTTTTACAATCTCTTTCTAGCACATTGCTGACTTGCAGGATCAATATCTATTGATCCCTCATGATGATGACAATGATTTCAATATTCGCAGCCTCCGTCTCTCAGGCAGCCGTCGTCATTTTCCCTGTGTGTGACACACACACACACACCGTTTGTCTGGCAAATTACACTGATGAGTTTGGACGCATCGGTTCATGAGGATCTTCTAGTGTTTGCTTCAGTGCGTGCATGTGTGTGTGTGTGTGTTTGTTATCTCGTGGTTGTGTGTAGACCGCACAGCATTATAATTGGTGCATTTCATCTGCAGGAGTGTGCTGATGACTCCTGGGACGCGATGGAGTAACTGTTGCGTCTTTAAGCTGATGAGCTGACTGAATAATTCAGACGTGTTTGGACTAAACTGAATTTTCTCAGCTTTGTTTGTTTGTTTGGTTGCGGTTTGTCTCTGAGCTCGGACGTTTCGGTTTGTGAATATGAAAAAGTGGAGAAAGAGATTAAACATGACAGGTCCAGATGAAAGCACAGATTGTAAATAAACGTGATTTTAGCCTATTTAAATAAACTACTTGACTTTACTTAATTATAGCTATGCCAGCTGTCTGGATCTAGGGATGGAAATGATGGTTTATTGTAATATTTCACTTTATTTTTGGGTTTACATGACATTTTGCACAGGCATTCGTTGTCCCCAGTGGTCGAATCCCCATGGCTTCGGTGACTTTTCCTCTAGTGCTACAATGAGGTTGACATTATGTGAAATGACTCAACAGCTGTTGCCATTAATTTACCTGCCATTACCTCCCTTATAAACTGTAATAACTTTGTCCAATATTGTGATTTATGGCCAAATACCTGCAGAAATAATGACATGCCCATCGACCTCAGCTGCACTTTTAGCTTGGTGAAAAGCTTATTTTATTTTATTTTATTTTTGTTTATTTTTTTTTATTTTATTTTAGTTTAGTTTAGCTCATTTTAGTTTAGTTTAGTAGCATGTCATTTCGGGTTACTGGTACTTCTGTGTTGGTGTATTTTTGTAGCCCTGGTTCAGCCCAGTTATAATCGATATCTTCTTCATTACAGCTGCTGTCTATCTGCTGTACATTTAAACTTACACTAGTTCTGTTAAAGCACTTCTCCTTTTATCGACTTGATTGCTTATCCCACAGTTTCCCATTCAGTTCTACTAGCTGCAGCACTTTAGCTTATCAGTTAGCGATGGCTCTCTCTTGCTCACTGTGTCCGATGTTTAGCTCTTCTTCTGCTTTCTTGTCTGAGGACACCGAGTTATGTTGTTGTCTCGATAGTTAACTTCTAGTTTTCACTGAGAAACAGAGCAGCGACAGCAAACACTCCGGCTAACAACCAGATTTGTTTTGTCTCACAATAATGTGGGCTTAAATGAAGTACTGATACCAGTATGTTATTAATATGCAGAATACATAAATAAAGGATGATGATTGTATTCACATTAAGAGGTCAATAAAATCAAATGAGGGAATAACTTCTGTGGTTGAGTACCTCTTGATTACAATCTGTATTAATTTCTCTAATTGAGTGAAGCTCTGAGTGAGGCGGGGGTGGGTGGAGGGATAAATAAAGTAAATCCTCTCGTCTCTGTGCACGGCACGGTGAAGCTTGAAGATTGGACGTCGTCGTTTCATAGACAGCTTTCGGCCGCCTTCATTTCTCTCACACTGATGCCGGACTTTGGTCCAAACTACACAAAGACTCTTTAGCACGATCGCACAGTTCAATGTGCTGAATTATTGACTCGGCTTTTTGAAGAGGCAACACATAGCTTTGTCTCTCACGGCAGGCGGAGGAGCCCGGGGGGGGGGGACAGAGTCTTGTGGTTTTCCATGTGGAAATGTGAAACCCATTTGTGTCCTCTCGGTCTCCCTCTCTGTGCTGCAGCCCGCGAGCAGGGGATCACCGCGCTGTCAGATTATAGCTCTCTGGATGGCTGCATGTATTTTTGGGATGGATTTAAAAGGTCAATCTCTTGCACAACAGTTTGCTCGTGTTATTTTTATCCCCAGAAATACAAGGCATCAACTGATTTCTAATTTATAACAGTGGGGCACCGCTGACGCTCCCGAGCTGATACTGGAAACGTAGACTGTATGCAGCTGCACGGCACAGCACGTGCACCGCAAGCTTTGCTCATTTTCATGCAATATCGTTAGAATACGGCGCTAATTTGCATTTCTCTGCCTGCTTCATGTCTTCTGTGAGCTGATTTTGAGAAAGAGATTAATTTATGTGAAGTGTGAATTGGCGGGGCTGCAACTAATATTTTCATCATCAGTCTTCTCGATTAATCGATTAGTTGTTTGGTCCAAAACAGGCTTAAAAATATTGATCATTGTTTACTAAAGCACCGAATAATAGTTCACAACCCACATATGTTCGGTTTGCTGTCATAGATGACTAAAAGAAACGGAAGAAATCACATTTAAGAACCTAAAAAAATCAAAAAAATGACCTACTATGTCCTTTCGAGAACACTTTTCCTTGACTTTGATGTAAAATGTCATGAAGGAAAGGTGAGGGAGAATTTAAAGGATGGTCTGGTGTATCCTCTGCTAAAGGAGATAGGAAAGGAAGCACTGAAGCTCCTTTCCTAAGAGAACGGCTCTTATCATGGCGACTACGTAAATATTTCTGGGCTGTTCCCTCCCTGCGCTCCGTCCTGTTGTTCCTCGTGTTCTCTGCTCTGGATTCTGTTTATTGGACTTTTGGTGGATGTGTTTGCCTTCTGTTGTCATTGAAGTTACTCTGCGTTCACTAAACCTCCTCGTCTGCATTTGAGCATCCGACTTATTGAACCAAAACGTGACGTGACAATATTGTATTGAGATTTCCATGTCTTTGTTCATTGTAAAGCAGTTCTCGGTGTGAATGTATCAGACTTTCACTCCACACAGAAATGCACACACCTTTAAACAAGCAGGACTTCAGGACTTGTGATGTCACCACCTTTAGATACGCCCCGAGCGTGGCACACCTGGCCTGTGCAAGGCTACAGTCCATTACCTGTGGTTAGCCTGGTTGTGTTTCACTCAGATAACGATCAGCCAATCAGGGGAGAGGCTCATGAATATTAATGAGACAAAACGCCCTGTTCTTGCTGCAGCTCCAGAGAGAAACTGATGATAAAATGTTTTTTGGTACTTAAAACCACAAATATATCTTCTTATAGAAAAAAGAACTTCAAATACAAAACACATAAAAAGTTTAAAATTCGGGACCTTTCATTTATTATTTGACGATTCATTATTAATCGCCTAAATCTTGCAGCTCTATGACGAGGGTTTTATGGTTTACTGCTTAATATTTGTACAAATGTATCCATTCATTAGTGTTTTTATCATCATATTGCAAATTCTACATCCTGACCTTACCTCAAGTGTAGTACAAACTATTACACATAAAAAGAATTCATTATTTTGGCTCTCAGTGCAGTATGAATGCTGTATGAGAAGCTTTTTTTTAAGTATGAGCGTTAGCAGCTCTATTCTAAAAAGAAACCCATCAATAAAAAGCTTCCTTTCATGTTCATATCTCCTCCCTTCGGCCTCTGTGATGTTCCGCTGCTTCGTTTCGAGTGTCCGCTTTAATTTCTGAACAAAACACATGGAGCACGGCGGTCCTAACACAGTCCGTGTGGGTTGAACCGGAGCTGCTGAGAGGAGCAGCTGGTCTCTCCCCCCCACGAGTTTTAATACTGTAATAACTCCTGATTATGAACACGTCTAACAGCTAATGGGGTTTCTCTCCTGCTCTCTCCTGCTGCAGGTTATCTATGCACTGAACACGAAAAACGACGAGCACGAGGCGGCCATCGCCACTCTGAAGGAGGCCCACGAAGAGGAGGTGCAGCAGATTCTGTCCGAGACCCGAGAGAAGATACTGCAGGTTTATAACCTCTACTATTCAGTAAGACACTAATGTCTTACTTTTAATAGACGTTAAATCATCTGTCTCAATGTGATGATGATGTGTGAAGAAGAAGGATAGGGAGCCGACTAGATATCTGAAGTGACGAACATTAATTTAAATAAGTAATGTAATCAATCAACGCTTCCTGAGAGGAATAAGTAAGTGCATATTAGAGTTTTACTTTTGTATTGATTGACAACTCGGAGTTATAAATAACTTCTCCTGGTTAAATGTGATGATGAATCAGTGGAGCAAGGCTTTGTACTCTTTGCAGCGTTGTAGTACTCAAGATCGTCTTGGTCTTGAGACTCAGACAAAGAGGACTCTAGATTTTATTTCAAGACCAATCAAGAACACAGCTGTGGGGAAATCAACAGTGTTTCCCGCCTAATAATGTCTAACTTGTCTAACAAATGACGGTGAAAGTGGTCGAGGTTCAACCACATGACCACGAGCCAGCAGCTGCAAAGTTCTTCCAGCAAATCAAACTGAAGCAGCTCATTAAAAAGAGAAATGAATCAGCGATCAGTGATCTGATCAGAGCATCTTTAATATTGACCATCAAATATTCAGCCAAGTTGTAGTGTACTACTTTATATTTTAAAAATATATGCAATGAAAGTAGGCTCTGTACTGTCTGGTCTTGGTCTTGTCTCGGTCTCAATGCACTCTGGTCTTAGTCTTGACTTGTCTTCGTCTGGTCTTCTTGACTCAGTGACTCAGTGACAAGAGTCACGTTCAGGTCACTCAGTCAAGACGTGACAGTATCACTGTGTATCTTAAATTCATGTTTAGCTGCCCCACACTAAACTGCTACACTATCTGGAGAGCCAGATGAACTCATGAATTTTTAATCAGCCGAATATTAATTATTCAGGTCTATATGTCATCCTTTCTTATAAGAATTACTTGCTTCCCCCCTGACAGAAATGTGACTAACCTTGAACAGCTCTCACACACTAATGCCTCACGTCTCCACAAAGTCTGTCCGGAGGGACGACTCACTGTTGTGCCTCGAATGAAACATAATTAAATCAACTGAACTGAACGTACCTATTTAATCTGTTGATTTTCGATTTCATTCGAGCATCGTGACGAGATAAACCAAGGCCAAATATAAAGTCTGTGCGCATCAGTAAATCTGTTCAAAACAGCGTTCTTTTAATTGAAATCTGAAATCTAAACTGTCGCCTTTTATAATGTTGTTACTTTTTCCTGTCCTTGTTGTTCCCGTGGCTTATTTGTTGGCAGAAAATAAAGTTAAATCAAAGAGTATGCATTTCAAATTGTTTTGGGAATCTAAAACGGGCTCAAAGGCCCAACTTTTTCTGTAATCGGGGATTGTACAAGTGACAAACTTTGTGTTTTTTTCTTCATCTTCTCTCTCCTTGTATGTATATTTTGCATAATAAGTGTTTTTTACTATTTATATTTATGTATCTCATGACTGTATGTGTGTGTTCTGACTAACTAATCTAACTAACCGAGCCCTTCATGTCTGCTCCAGTACAAGAGCAAGATCAGCGATGAGATGGACCTGAAGAGGCGGATCCAGTCTCTGGAGGAGTCCATGGAGCTCCACGAGAGGATGAAGAGGCAGGCGCTGGCCGAGTTCGAGAGCTACCGTCAGAGGGTGGAGGACATGCAGCTTTGCACTGAGGCTCAGGTAAGACGCAGAGATGGTGTGTGTGTGTGTGTGTGTGTGTGTGTGTGTGTGTCAGCTGTGCCCGGCATGATGCTGCAGTCACAGCTGCAGGTAATCAGTGCTAATGTCTGTTTCCGTCCCCTGTTGTGAGGCTGGAGAGTCTCTCTTGTCCGCCAACGCCGCTGTGTGTTTGTCTGAGCGTTTGTGTTGGAGGAGCAGTGTGATGAGAGCTCCTCTAAGCCACATTTTCACTCATTATCTTCACTCACATCCAGATAAAATCCAGATGAGATTGGTCCAAATATGCGAGCGTCCGTCCGTCGGGCCATATCACAAACATGATTTCTGTCCATCTTGGTCATGCAGATCAGTGTGAGCCCAGAGTGGTTTAATAAGTGCTTACGACACATGTGGATGACACACAGATCAGCACTCTCTCGTGCAGTGATTGCACTGATCAGGGATCAGATAAACGCTTTAATGACACAGAGGGAGCAACACATACTTTCAGAGTAACTTTAGCTGCCATTATCACAGTGCGCAGACCGCCTTTAGGCTGTTTCCACAGGCTGCTGACTGACGTCGTTCCAGTTGTGAGGAGCAAAGATGATATATGCATTCACACCTCTTCAACATCTGGCTGGAAAACATCTCAAACACCTCCCGTGGTGGTTGGAACAGCTGAATTTCAGTCGCTTCGAAATGCTTCTGACACACGGAGCGGTGTAGTGTGAATTAGAAAACAAAGCTAAAAATTGTTTAGGAAGAGTCCGTCTTAGGTAGATTCACATCTCGTTTTTAGCCAGTTAAAAGATAATACAGTCACCTTTTCCTACCACCTACAGACAGAAAACTTTAATAGATAGTTTAGCCCACTCTGGCAGCATCTCTGTCTTTACCTCCCACCTCCAAACACTTAATATTGCAATGGGTCGCTCTCTTTACGGAGATTATTTCCTCTGAATATCTCAAGCGAGCACAGGGCAAGAGCACCGGCTCTGAAATAGCTCTTGAGCTCTGAGTCGAAGGGTTAAGTAGAAATGAGAATTGTTCCGTTAATGCCAGACTTCAGCTCACGCAATTTAAAATTATGCAGCGTCCACACTATTCAGAGGTAAAGCCGAAGAGGATTTACCACACAGTTTCACCGAAATATGACAAATGCAAGTCAGAGGATCGGGGCTTTAACTCCCTTTTAACCTGTGCTGGTCATGCCACGATTTGCCGAAGGTTCAGGGAGGAAATATTTCAATGCTACGCTGTGTTTGAGAAGCAAGTCACACCTGACTGGTGAATACTGGTTCAACTACTGGCTCTAATGTTTAGCATGGTTATAGTTCGAAAGGGTTTCAAGTGAAGTGAAATCTTGAAAAAATGTCTTTGTGATATGATTTCCTTTTTATTCTTGACATTTATAGATATTTTATGTGGCAGGGTGTCGTTGAGTACGTCACACTTGCTCCGACTATCTACAAAAATGTTTGGATGCTGAGTAAAACCTAAATAAAAACAGAATTCATGATTTGAAAATCCTTTTCCACCCATATTCAACTGAATACTCCGGAAGCCCCAAGTGGTTATACTGTACATTCATACATTGTCATTTGTTTTCTCGAGATCTCAAGTTATTTATGTCGTTATGTTGAAATAACAAATGTTATTGTCCCAAGATAACGGGATCATTTACTTGAGATCTCAAGATAACGAAACTTTGTTTTCCCGAGATAACAACGTAATTAATTTGAGCTATCGAAAAAAACAAAAGGATAGTCTTAATATATTAAATCATTGCGGGAAACATCATTCAGTTGAAGCATTGTCAGAAGAGCAGGAGAATGTTGCAGTTGCATTGATTGACACTTTTTGTTTTCTCGAGATCTCAAATTAATTATGTTGTTATCTCTGAAAAGCAAGAAATGTTCAAAACTGTTACGACCCATAAAAGTTGGGACAGAGGCAACAAAAAAGAGTTGTATAATATTCACACCTGTAAACAGTCTCATTGGTAACAGGTGATAGTGCCATGATCGGTATAAAATTGTTTTGGAAATCTAAAAAGGGCTAAAAGGCTGAACGTTTTTTGGTACATCTGACGGACTTCAGGTGTTTTTACTCTGTTTTGCATGGTGAGAGTTAAAAAGAAGAAGCGATGAAGGAGTACCACGCATGCACACTGCAGTCAGTGTGTATGACCTTTTCCCTGTGTGTGTGTGTGTGTGTGTGTGTGTGTGTGTGTGTGTGTGTGTGTGTGTGTGTGTGTGTGTGTGTGTGTGCGTGTGTGCACGTGAAAGACGATGCAGCAGCTGACAGGACAGATGGATGGATGACATTATTATAGGTTTACATACAGAGAGGAGAGGAAGTGCGGCTTTGTGTTGAGGTATGCTGCATGATTTGGAGTGACAGTCAAAGAAAGAACGTGCGCCCACGCTTTGCTTCAAGTGTGTTTGTAATTGTGCGTTCATGAGAGTTCGGCACTCAGATGGATGTTACTGATGAATGTCTCTGACCTTGATGGAAGGAAGAGAACATAAGAGATTTCAGAGTTGGTTTTCAGCTCTGCGTGGCACAAAATTCACCATCCGTGTGAAGCTTTTGAGCTCGTTATCAGGTACAAAGTGTACCTAGTAGTTAGAGCGAGTCGCTGCTTGTATAATTATCTGCTGCCTTTAGTAAATGAAATGCTAGTGCAGCCAAATTAAATGATCTGTATATGTGAATCTGGCTCTGAGAGATGTTTATAATTCACCTCACCTACTTCGATGCCACGTGATGTTTTTCTTCCTATGTTTGACTTACTGTACCGAGTGTTTACTGTTCAGATGGTGGGTTTCTGTTTTCAGTGCTAATTTAGAGCAGGCAGGTTGGCAGCCAGAAGGTCAAACTCCCCCGAGCTGGTACATCACCAGCTGGTTTAGGGCTTTTTAAAAAAAGAAAAAGTTTACCCACGGCGTGAGAAGCCTACAAACCCACAAATCAATCCTCCTGTTAGCTCGGCCTTTTCATTCCCGCGTTCTCTTGGCAGCACACGCAGCGCGTGGTGTCCATGTCGAGGGAGGTGGAGGAGATGCGACGGTCCTTCGAGGAGAAGCTGCGCACGTTCAGCCAGGCCCAGACCCAGTTCGAGCAGGAGAAGAGGGCTGCGCTGGAGGAGCTGAAGGCCCAGCACAGACAGGAGATCCAGGAGCTCCTTCGCAGCCACCAGAGTCAGAATGCAAACTACAGTAAAGACCAGGAGAAACTGGGACAGCTCCATAAAGCTGAGGTAACACACTAACTACTGCAAAAGTAGAGCAGCTCCTGGAAGCCGAAGCAACTAAACTAAATCACCACAGGGAGAAAGTGGGGCAGTAGTGGTTATTATATTATTAACTGTTTGTGGGCGAGCCAGTGAATTAACCTGCTTCATCAACTCTGAGAGCACAGCAGGTCAAACTTTCTCTGCATGTAAACCAAAGAGGTATTTTTAACTCCATGCTCATGTTGTGCTGATGTGTCGCAGGTGGATTCCCTGACAGAGCGGGTGGAGGAGCTCAAACAGGATAAGAAAAGACTGGTGGAGGAGTACGAGGCCAAACTCAGCAAGGTACTGCACTGTAGCAGCGACAGAAGACTTTTGCTGCTTGTGGAAACTTAAAATAAGTGTTGATTTCTGACAACGTTTCGGGAGTATCAGCCTTGAATTTCATCTTTGCAGTCGTCTAAATAGGTATATTTTTATAAAGTAAATACATTTATGGGTAAACTTAATAAAGATATGTTGGAGTCCGTCCTGTATCAGATGATGAACTTCAGCTAATTATGTTTATTTCCAATATATTGAGGGGAAAATTCATTTTAAATGTTTATTTCTTGGGCCACAAACCTCAAACTTCACATCATGTTCATGTTTTCTGATTTTAATCCAACCAAAAGATTAAAAATCACTGAAGTTACCTTGAGTTTTTGTTGAATTAAAAAAAAAAACGTTAATATGGATAAAATCATTTAAATAGTAATTCATGTTTGAGAAGTTCATTTTATTAACTTTTTGTAGCACAACAAAAGTCCAATTTTACCTTTACACAGTAACTTTTTGTAGCACAACAAAAGTCCAATTTTACCTTTACACAGTGTGTTGCTAAAGCTAAAGCAAACTGTGCTTCACATCCTTGGATAACGAATGATTAAATAAGGTTTATTGTTGGCACAATTATGTTGACCTTGCTGAAAGTGAAGGCTGTGATCTGCAGATTGGTGTACATCAAAAGCCGAATTCAATTACTGCATTTAGAAGCTATTCATTTCAATAAAAATGCATCCTCGCTGACAGTGAACACAGTCGGCCAAGTCGATTTGGCTTCGCTCACGTTGATTCTTTTAGCATGAGGTTGCATTTTGATGAGAAAGCTTTCAAAACTTAAAATCTTTCTAACGTAAAGATGGAAAAGTAAAATCGTGCAGTGTCCACACTAGATGCTTGCTGCTTTATGTTCGCTGCTGTCTGTTTCCAGGCTCAGGCCTTTTACGAGCGCGAGCTCGAGGCCATGAAGAGAACTCAGCAGCTGACCGCCGACAACCTGCTGGCGTGGAAACGCACCGAGGCCGAGCTGCGGCGGGAATTTCAGACTCAGGAGGCGGCGCTGCAGAAGACGCTCGGAAAACTGAGGGCCGAGTTGGCCAGGGTAACGGATGAAGCTCGGGAGAACCGGGAGAAGTCCCACAAGCTTCATGCGTCGCTCACCACCTCCGAGAGCACCGTCAAGGTGAGTCCGAACCAGAGTAAACATGTTTATTTCTGCTGTGAAGTTGGACATTTTAACATGGGGACTTTTGGAGACTGACTCAAGTTGACATTTGAGGAACTGCAGTTTTTGGCACTTCTGCATTGGTTTCATGTCACAGCCTTCAAGCACATCGCCATCGACAGGGATGGTGAAACAGTACCAGAACATTCTGTAACTTAATGGAACAAAATCTGATGCAGTTTTTATGAACAGCCTACAAAATGTGTCCCCTGTAGTAGAAGATGAGATGGGTGTATAAAAATAAAATGAGTATATGTGATGAAAGTAAAAGTTTACACTGATACTCCACTTCACAGATTAAATTACAAAAAAGTAGATGTTCAACAAAAGTTAATTTCTCATATAAAACACTGTCCAGACATAAAAAAAAATATAATAACTATGACAACTGTTTTTATCACTGTCATAAAAAAAACGATGTGTGAATTCAGAAAGTAGCACTTTGCTTTTACAGCTTTATTGAGCTGAAAACTTTGAAGTCAAACACATTTGTTGCATTTCAAAGAGTTATTTGTCGCCTTTTTCAAGGTCGATTAGACACAATTTTGTTGTTTAAAAGCTATTTTCATTATCTAGTTCTTAATTAATCAGAGTATTTTAACTTTATGTTCCAACTCTCCTCTAGATATTTAAAAGGTCCTCTGCAGTAGCAGAACAGAGCCATGTTTTTATCAGGGGGCTCCTATATAGTTCATATCCTGTACATGCACAATCACTCAGACGACATAACGCACATTCCAGCCACCGGTTTCACTTTTTCCGCTGATCGAACGCCGGTGCCACGACAACAAAAACAAACGCCGAAACGCACCAGGAAAAGCAGTGAAGTGGAAGACATGAAAACACGGATGTAACCTACGCATTAAATATTTAAAAAAATAGGTTTGCAAATGTTTTATGAGAAGGAAATGCATTCGACATGTTCCTCATGGATACACAGTGTGTTTTCATAAGCGATAAGTGTAAACATAACTTTGTTTACAAGATAACTCCACGGGGCACCTTTAAATAGAAGCCGGATTATACTTTTTTATTGAGTCATACAGTGGTGTGCACGTCTTTGTTGTGTGTTGAATCTAAACGATGCTCATTTGTCACAAATCTTCGACATTTAATATCTTTTGGATGATTTGAGCAGCCATTTACATGCAGCACTGTTTCCCCACACCCCACCACCACCAGCAGTAATGTGTACAATTTGCGTAGTGCAAGAATAGCAATGCCGTGTTCATTTCCCGAGTAGATCTTTCAGATATTCTACTTTCTGACTTCTCTAACGTCTTTGGAGTAGACTCACATCTCATCATCGCCACGGTTGAAAATAAAGTTGACACGTGCTCCAGGGGAATTGGTTAAGTAGGTCTGTTTTGTTGTGATATTCTCTGATGTTTGTGTGAAATTATCACTGATTGCACAGAAGACAGGAAGGAGTCCACGTCCCCCCGCCCTCTCTCTCTTCGGCATTACTGAGGAATATGATCAAGGTCAGCAGTGGTTGGTGTGCCCGGAGTTAATAATTTCATTAGTTATCGGAGCAATTAACTGTAACCCAGATAACGAAATGACAACAGAGCAGAGAGCTCGAAACTGACTTCAGCTGACAGCTCTTCTAGATTCTCTTATTTTATACGAGATTTAAGAAAAGCAGATATCATATCAAACTGATTTTAGTCTTTCAAACCGTACATAGCTGATGTGTTGTATTGTTGCTAAGGTAATATCACAATAATCTCTTAATAACAGCCTCAGTCTATGAACATATCCTTTAATCCTTCTGCTCCTGCTGTGAGTTCATTGTTAAAGCGATAACAGATTTTCATTTAACCTTAACAAGCTCACAGCAGACGTTTCAATATTTGGTTTGATCGTGACAATACACACCTCATATCTCATTGTTCTTCTTGCCTATAGTAAGTAATCAGTGGTTTCCAGCAGAGTGACACTTGTAGACTCTTTTTGCTAAATTGCACCTCAGGATAGTCTCAGGAAGGCAGGATTACTGTACCGGCACGCTACATGAGAGGAAACTGCAGCGTCAAATATCGATATGCCACCAGCCTGAAGTATTTGTGGCTGGTGTCAGGATCCTACAGCTTCTTGCTTCAGTGTTCTCTGTCATCCTCCTTTAGCTCATGATTTACTAGGCAAATCTCCAGAGAAATGCAAGCAAATGATCGCTCGGAGTAACTGAGACAGACGTAATTAATGGCTGACTTTTCACAAGCTTCTGTAGGAATGTGTATGCCAAAAAATTACAAATTATCCCCCAAGTGAAATGCTCACCTGAAGCTCTGGTAAATTGCTGCTGTCACTGTGTTTGGAGTAAATGCTTCACTCTCAGGTAAAGTCTATCTGGACTGGTTGGTGGAAGCTTTTAGTGAGATAAAACAATAAATGTAGCTTTCCAAAGCCTTTTATATTTAAATGGGAATGTAAGGTTCAGACATAGCCAATAAGAATGAGTGACACTCGAAGTGAGGCTCTGTGTGTTTAAATATGCAGCAGGGTGAATCAGAGGTAATGACTAAATATCCGTAACAATGAGATTCCTCTTTTAGGCCAGATAAATCGACAGATACAATAAATTAAACCATTTTGACCCGTCCTCCAGCCTCAGACAGTTAATTCATTCGTTGGGAGAATAGTTTCCAATGCACTCTTCATTCTTGTCAGCGCTGTCACAATATCAGGTTTTCACAACGTGGTTACCGTGGCTAAAAGAATTCACGATAACGATATTATCACAGCATCTAAATACAGTATTTAAACCTAAAAATATCAGCCAAATGAATTACTAATTTGTTATTGTGTTTTTTGCCTCTTTAACAAATTAATTACACTCAAAATACGAGTTTAGTGAGGTGGAGAGAGTTTAACCAACTGTAGACATACAACAAGAACGATTCCTCTGAGCATGAATCCCAAAGCGAGAATGGAAAGAAATGTAAATGATTTATGAGGCACTTAATTACATGTTATATGTATATTACTAACATAATTTTATTAGTTAATGTTTTAAATAGTTATCATCAGTACCAGTATCTCATAGTGCCTCTAAATTCTGTTCTGAGTAATGTTTACTAAACATTTGTGACCTGTTAGGAGTTACATCTTCTGTAAGAACAAATGAACTTAATATTAGACTTAACCTTTAACAGCCCTTTGAAGAAGTGAGGACTGGCCCTCACTGCTTAGTCCTTAAAATTATTGTGAACTAAAACTCCAATTGGTCCTCACACAACAGAAATACATAGAGAGACGTGTATGTTTACACACTGTACTTGTAAGGACACTCAGTTATCTAACCTATCACACATAAACTTCTTGAACTAACCTTAAAATCTAATTCTAACCTCAACCCTAAAATCAAATCTTAACCCTCAAACAGCCCTTTGAAGAGAGAACGACCACTTTTGAAAATTGTCCTCTTAATCTCTGAGCCGTATACTGGTCCTCATATAAACGGTAAACAAGATCACACATATTTACACACTGCACACCTTGTGAGGACCTTGAACTTTATCATCACAACAACACAACATAACCCCAACATGACCCTGCCCTTGATCTAGATTTAATCTTAAAATACGAGTTACGGACTGGCAGCCCTGTCGGTCCGACATCTCTCTACGGATGCATGTCTATAGGTCCTGTGTGTGTATTTCAGGCCTATATGTGTGTGTCATAAAAAACAACAGGGTGTAAAAATTTAAAAATTGTGTCGCCCAAGTGGGATTAATAAAGAGCTGAACCCTCAGACAGACAAAATGTCCTCACTTTCCAGAAAAAGCTGTAACCTTCAAGGTCTAAAGCCCAAATTGGTCCTCACAGAGATGTAAAATCGCACACACACACAGTCTTTATGGATGACTTAATTGAACCTAGTGGTCACAAAGTGCAACTACCTGCTCTGAGCTCATCAGGGAAATCAGCACACACACTCATGCACACACACATCACATCTAATTTGTGTGTGACTCCTCAGTGGTTATTATCATACTGAGGTTTCTTTGTCTTAGCCGTAGCAGCAGTAATTAAGTTTGAGGCAGGCTGTTTGATGGGATTGAAAGATGTGAAATTGCCTCTTATGAGTCCTTACAAAGTGCTAAATCACACAGCGACTGTACTGTGTGTATGTGTGTTCGTGTATGTGTGTGTGTGCATGTCAAATCCCTCCCTGAAATCTAGTTCTTATTAACCGCGCAGCAGTCAGGATTTCCATTCTTGATCTTCAGTATTAGTGAAATGCCACCAATATGCTGCGGTGGTTCAAGATGGTCGAAAACTCGTTGTTGACTTCATCTCATGCAAAGAGCAAGGTGTCAAACAAGACGGCTCACAGCATAACAGTAACTGACTCTCTAACTTTGGGAGATACAGTGGGCTGTTGTTCCGTTACTGTGTCCTCTTCTTGGTTGGACTGGTTTGGCTTGCGAACACGGTGCAGTGGTTCACCTTCCACATTTAATGCACGTCTGTCAGATGCTTTGAATATTTTATTGCCGTCTCGGCACGATTAACTGCCAGCTCCGTCAAATAGACAGTCAAACAGACTGCATGTAGCTGCTAGCTGTAGCTGTGATAGTGGTCCAATCACACATTGCATTGATTTAAAGAACACTTGCAGTGATTGGCTGCAGGAAAAAAAACACACAAATAGTAATATTTACTAGAACTGGGTGCCAAAAAGATTGAATGAAGTTTAAATGGAGACGTGTTGATACTACCAGTGCTGCTACTGTGTTATTTCAGTCAGTATCTTAAAGGAAAGACGCCCACCCCTGCCTGACTGCTCTGAAATCCTCTATGTGTTAACAGAGTCTTCTGTGTTGATCTGATTCCTCTGCAGGATTTAACCAAGCAGCTGGACGAGGTGACCCAGAACTCAGAAATCGTGGAGATCCGTCAGAAGGAAGCCGAGTGTGAGCTCGAGGCAGCCAGAGACCGAGTTCAACAGCAAGCGACCGAAATACTGCTCAAAGCCAGTAAGACATTCGACGTCTTCTCTCTCTCTCACACGGACCTGTGTTCGTAAATGCTTGTGAATAATTGCACCCACGCCACCCACACGGGCTTGTCGTGCAAACACATCAAACGTATCCACTAACATCTCGTCTGAGGCATCACGGCCTGAAACGCTTTAATGGTCCAACGTTATATCCAAGCTAATGTTATTCCCAGTCGTCGCCCAGAGGCAGAGAAGCAGAGGAAACTCTCCTCCATCAATTATGCCCAGTTTAAGGTGTGTGTTTGTGTGTGTGTTTGTGTGCACTCACGCTGGGGTAAATGGTTGCATGTTAGAATCTGATTTAATATCTTGTGAAGTCTCTCCGTCAGTACTTTGTGAAACAACATTGCATGAACATTACTGTCTGAAATGTGTGAGCAATAGTGGCGGCTCGGTGCTGCAGGATTATGCTCGGCCCATTAGCTCCTATGAACCGCTCGCGCCCAATGAGAATGTTTGATCAGCTTCCTCTGGAGCTGCTCGCATGTGAGGGAGACGAATAAGATCCAGCTGGCAGATGCAACGCACTCACATTTTCCCACCGCCTAGTGCAGATCTTACAGAAGCTCCTCTTTTATTTATACTGTAAAGGGAACAAAGACTTCAAAAAGAAGTTAGTCAGATCATCTAAGCCAGTTTATTTGGAGGCAAAACTGATTGGCGATTATCACGAAACATGAATGTTGGTCTGTAAACAGTGGCAAATATTTTTAACAGCTCACCATTGTCTAACAGGACGTTTGTTTCAAACCTTTATGATTGTCTCAATGCTCGCCCCGTCAGACTTGACCTGATTTGATTGAAACAAAGACCAACGTCACAAAAAATAGACCCAAGTTGTAATAAACTGCAATTATTATTACGATGACCCATTCTTTACCTGGTTCCAGACCTCATTTCAGATTGGTTCGAATCGATCTGGCATTCTTCCCGCTGATGGCTGTGTCCGCCAGGCACATCTCTGTCAGGGCGTGGCCGCGATGCTGTTTTAGTGTGTTCTCCGTGCAACGTCAGATTTGGTCATTTTATTTCTTGGTTTAAATGTGCTACATCGTTTATTCATGTCTGTTTTTACGATCAGAAGTTTGCATATTTTGAATTGTGTGTTTTTGAAATCGATCGGATTCTCTACCCCGTTTCGGTGTCGGCCTTCCAGACAGCTCGATCTGTCCTGTGCAGACTGACGCAGAGCACATGGAGCTCATTGCATCTGTTGCTGGTGGAATTTAGCCCTGAGACAGTCTTGTATAGCAAGCTTTTGTGAACAATAATGACATTAAAAATAACTCTTAAAGCCTGAAATGCTTTGATTGTTACCTCCTCCTAGCAACTGCTACCACAATAAATGATGATGTAATGAGATGTCAAATTTGCTGACAGCTGTTTACTTCTGCCGACATCACTTTACTACTCGCATTCCTCTCACGTCCGTCGGCTCTGTCCTGTCCTAGGTCAGATAAGCAGCCTGCAGGCCACACAGATGACCCAGGAAGCAGCCATCAGGGACCTGGACAACGAGCGGAGCCGGCTGAAGGACAAAGTGCTGAGGATGGAAGAAGAGAGGGAGTCTCTGCAGAGCCAGTGCCAGGCTCTGGACGAAAGACAGAAACAACAGCTCCAGTCCCTGGAGAAGGTGTGTGTGTGTGTGTGTGTGTGTGTGTGTGTGTGTGTGAGTGTGCTGGTGGCGTCATTTGTATTCACCCCAGGCTGGTATAACACTCTTATGAATAACCAATAAGCCATCAAGATGCTGTGAGTCAAGTTTTTGGAATACTTTGCTCCAGACCTTTTTTTTCACCCTTCAAATACAGTTAGTAAAAAATTCTGTGCTCATATTTTAGAGAATACGTCCTCGCATACAAAACCACGTCACGTTATACCACCACGAAAACTCAAGGTAAGCGATTAGCATGCCTTTTAGGAAGGAGACCACAAAATCCTTTAACGCTGGTCCTCTGGCTTCAAATGAACACATCTCTCTTGACGCCCGTTCTTTCTCAACGCTTCACCGTTCATTTCAGAGTGACAGAACGTTGATTCTCAGATGAGGAGATTGCCTATTTCTTTCTATTCTCTCTGTCCCCCTCGTGACCTTTAATGAAGCTGCAGCTCCTCCTTTGTGATCGGGCCCTGAAACTCTTCAGTAATCCCCAAAATCCAGCCTGTTAGATACAAAAGCCCCGAGAGCAAAAGACAATTTGTTGGGGCTATGAAGCAATTCTAATAGTTGTTTGCCCCCAAATGAGAAAGAAGGTTTTTTATTTCTTCAATTCTATTTGGTATTTCTTGTTTATTTTACTTTTCCAGCACTGACTTTGACTTCACAGAGACAGTAACGCCTCCGTCTTTTCATGTGAGGTTGTTGTTTCCCCCCCCAAGACCACTCTTTAAAGACCTGGAAAGACTATTTGTTATGAATTATTGATGTATTTCAAAAAGTTTCTTTACCTTTCTGAACTTCAAGAGTTACTCTCAGACATGTTTCTCCAGATTATGAAGAAAGTCACGTATGCAACAAAGTTTAAGCAGCAAAAATTGACCCACAATCATCAAACTGTCAAAAGGGTCAAACCTGTCGATCACAGCGTTTACAGACTTTGACAGAAGCCGGCCCTTCGTTTTAAAAACCAAGACGCTTAAAGGTCGGATGATTTAAGGAACCGCGCAGTCAGCAGACCAACCAACGGCTGACGGCAAATGTCAAGTGTTGCCGCTTCGTGTGTGTTTTCCCGTCGTCGCTTTATCTCTGACATTTGTGCAGCGTAATCCTCCTAGAGCTGGGAGAACTTTCTCCCACCGAGAGCGAGAGAGACGCCACAAATTTGAATATCTCGCACCGCATAAACTTTTACGACTATTTCTGTAATGGCAAGCAGCAGCGTCCCTCATCGCTCAGCTGATTTGTGTTTGAAATTGATTACTCACTCGTCTGTTGCTGGTTTGTAACCACGAGTGGCTAATTTTAAACAGCAGAAACTTCTTTGCATTTTTCTTTTGATCAATTGTGTTTGCAAATAAGCAACATTAGCGAAGAACATTTGAGTTAATTGTAAAAAGTTGTGGAAAGTCATTACATTAATGGGAGGCTTGCTTTTGTTTTGCTTTAGAGCCTCGTTTTCTTTCTTTCTTCTTGCCTTGCTTTGCCCTCTCTCAGCAAAAAGAGAAATTCATGTCACGCTCGTAGAGATGTTTTCCCCCTCGGGTTTGTTTGGCCATATGATAGCACAGCAGTCTCGCTCGGTTTGACCGGTTTGATGGACGCTTTCTTGGTGGGTTTCCAAAACATTGTTTCCGAGCAGTTCGTGCACACCAGTATGACTGCATCCCTGGTGGGATATGAAAGTTTTTTGATGTTGTTGCCAGTGTCTGATATATCCCACAATCTGCCAGACACTCACTAGTTTTTGGTAAAAGCTAAACGGAATATACACAGTGCGTGTTTTAGGGCTGTAATCTTAAAGATCGTAAAGATTTGCAGCATCGTTTCAAGTTTAACACTTGATAAATGAAGCATTTGGCAGCAGACTTTCCAGAGATTTCATCCAAAATGTTGCAGCTCGAGTGTCCTCCTTCATATCTCTGTGTAAGAGGGTGAAAATTAGACTGTGTGCATGTGGAAAATTATTTGGTTCCACTCGTGATCGACTCTGTTGACACAGTGGCAAAATGCGATAAGGACTGTTGATGAATCGTTATCTTCTGTTATAACGTTATCTCTTCTCGGTGTACAAATCGTCTAGCTGCTTCTCGTTTTTTGTTTATTTTTGGCCGGTGCTGACCGTCGCAGGAAGTTCATATCAGCTGTTGCTAATAAATGTTAATTCAATGAGTTGAACTTGATAACAAGATCAGAATAAAACCCACAGCTGTTATCTGGTTAAAGTGCTCTCTGCATGCTGGTGTCTGTACCCAGCCAGAGATTGTTAATGAGAGTGACTCAAAGAAGAACATCAGACAGGATAGGAGTTGTATTCTTTGCAGCATATCAGTAATTAAAGCTCACCAACAAGGTTTGAACCAGGACCAGAGGCTGTACCAAACTTAAAAGGCTACACGTTATTTCTGATTGGACCAATGACAGTATAAGAAATGGACAGAGCATGAGTCACCCACAGGTGTCTAAAGAGTATGTCGGCAATAATGTGCAGGGAAATGTTTGTTTCTGCTGTGAAGTTGGACATTTTAACGTGGAGACTGACTCAGCCTCAAGTCGCCACTTGAGGAATTACACTTTTTAGCCCTTCCGCATTGGCTTAATTTTTCAGCCACAGAGGTTGCTGCTTGGATCATGGTTGAATATGCATCCCACGTCCAAAGGCTCAGTCCTTTCCGCAGTGTGTTCAACTCCAACCTGCAGCTGCATCTCATGCCCTCTTTCTCTACACCCTTTCCCATCTTTCCTATCTTTTCAAGCTGCCTCTGTCCAAGAAAGAGAAAAAAAAAAGCCCCAAAAGAACTTGATCAGAACATCCGTAGCATTTAGTCCATTTATTCATCATCTATGTGCTTTTAGTTCTGCAGCAGTTGCCTGAACAATCTGCACAAAGAGGAAAGAGTTGCGTCTTTAAGAGAAAACAGAGAATATGACAGAGAGATATCTACATCTGATTTTGAAGCTCATAATCTTGGTACACACTTTTCACAGAGAGTTTCTTGGCTTGCTCTACGTAGAGTCTTTTACTGTGCCTAATGCCGACTCGAGTGGTGGATATTACCGTTCCCATGTGGCCTTTTTGGCAACGTTTGGCTAATTAAAATTTTTTGTTAAAGCCATGAAATGAAGAAACGGCTGGTCCCCTAATTAAACCCCAAATAAAAGCCCTGCAGACTTGTTTGTTTTTCTGGTTTACCACAATAAAACACTGTTTCCTGTGACCTTAGCATTAATTCTTAGAGTACCAGAGGTACAGCGACAAACCTAGTGCACTGTTGCGTGGTATAGAGGGCATTCGTTCTTCCCTGTCTGCACGTCTGCTTGTTACACAATATACGGAGCTTAGCAACAACTTAAATCAGCAGGACTTCACTCTAAGAAACATCTTCTAGCTGTTATTTGTTCCTATATTTTACCACTTTCCTCGATTATGCCTTCAGTTCAAAATCTACGGGGCACCTCTCCTCTGATTCATCTGCCGCTCCTCTTACTTATCCACACACAAACCACTGACAAATCTCTAATTAAGCTGCTGCAACTCGGCTCAGCTTACTACCTACGTTAGTAACATAGCAAAAAGTTAGCATATCATTAGCTAATTACATTATTTTGTGAGATAACGGGTGACGTTATAAAAAGCCTCGTTAAAGGCCGAAACATTCAGAAGCTAAGATGCTAATACTTAAGAGACTATGCTAACGTCAGCTGCTCTTTATGGGATTCAGGGAAGACTTGAAGATAGCGGGATAGCGTTACACTAGCATTAGTTGTCATTGTCAAGGCTCTTCTTTAATAGAAGTGAAGCTAATTAGCTTCATGTTAAGGAAAATAATACTCATTTTACATGTTTTGGTTCAATAACTGGTGGAGATGCTAACTTTTTAGCTTTAGTCTCGATTTTATAGCTTTGTATGTCAAAGGTCAATGGTGAGGTCAGGAGGGGAGAAAGTGTTCAGGAGCCTCTGATGTCTTATGCTGTATTATTTATTGACGCTTGACCAAGGAGAATTAGAGACACTCTCAAAGTTCATCAGAAGTGCCTGAGTCGGTCTCACATTCTGCCCAACTCATCCTGGTGGATCGACTTTAAACCCCAAGATAACACCACAAATACTACACGCCCAGAATTAGTCACAGAGAATGTCTTTACCCATGGAGGTGTTATTGTCAGCATATTCTAGTCTGGAGACACAGATGTCTGTTTACGCAGATTGGAACGTCAACAACAAGCTATCTATTATGTCTATGAAGGCAGCAACAGGTCTCTGTGACCCTGGACACCACAGTGTTGAGATAGACTGGCACCTACTGTTCCCAACCAAAGCCAAACAACTAACACTGCTGAGGACCTCAAGGCCCACACGTGACCTCGTCTAAGGAGAGAAAATTCCATAACACTTATTAAAGACCTTTTATAGTCAAAACAGTATAAAGTCTGCAGATTTGGCTTTAGCTAGATGGATAATCTGCTGGCAACTGTTGTCTTTCCTTCCCTCTGTTGTTAAGAAATAACAATTCAAAGTGTCACCGTTATCAGCTTGACAGGCGTAGCAACAGTAACTAAGAGGGCCGTGGCTCAGCGAAAGGTCAGTTTACTGCATCTGTCACTCCTGATGACGAAGACAACATCTGACGAACACCAGCTCGCCGTGACTCCGAGTGATTGTCAGCTTTATAGATCCATAACCAATGACGCCATAATCGATAATCCCACATGGAGTCTGCTACAAAATCTTTCTGTTTTGCTCATATTAATAAATCTGAACGTGAAGTGGTGAGGAAGATGGAGACAGAGAGAGATATGCAGACAGACAGAATGCAGGATTGATTCCTTGGCTGTCACTTTGTAAACACTGGCAATATGGCTGAATAATACAGCATATGGTGTGAATGTCAGCCTGAGCTGTGTGTGTGAGTGTGTGTGTGTGTGCCGTCTATCACCTTCGAGCAAAATAAAAAATGTGCGTGCGCATGCATATTTATCGTCTGTTTTGTTTTTTTTCTTTGGTCAGACCCTGCGTGAGGAGAAGGCGTCCCACGAGAAGGACATGAGCAATGTGCGAGCTCGCTCTGAAGAAGAGGCCAGCCAGATGAAGGAGAGCCAGGCTCGAGCTCTGGAGGAAGTCGGCAAGAAACACAGAGTGACCCTGGAGAACGCTCTCAACAACGCCGAGAAGGAGAAGAACCGCCTGCTGGCTGTGAGTACACACACACACACACACATTAACCAACACATACTGCAAGGATAGACCAGTATACTGAGCTGACGTTGGCCACTTATGGAGGCTCTACCTGACCACCATCATGTGTTGCGACAACAAAACAATCCAACAATATGTCCGACAGAGAGTGCGTCAGATGGCGAGCTCGCCAGGCGAAATGTATGAAGATCCATCAGATTAATTTTCAGATTGCCGCATCTTGTGTAATCAGCGTTTATGACTCGTGGAGGAAAAATGAACAGCTGTATGTTTTAATTGATCCTGCATCATCTAGCTCGGGGCTCGTCTCAAGCTGTAAAGATGACGTCCTTGGGAAGCTCGTATCTCTCTCTGCGGAGAGCAGAGGTAGAAAGTCACAGAGTACATTTACAATAATATGGGGCGGCAGAAGCTTAGTGCATTGAGACTTGGCTTGGGAACCGGAGGGTGGCCGGTTCAAGTCCAGCATCATAGACATTGCATATGAGCCCTTTTGTGTGTGTTCGGGGTTAAAATGCATGTAAAATAACAACTGAGTGAAAAAAGAGTTTCCCTGATGAGGGATTAATAAAGTATCTCTTATGAATTCATAATATGAAACTTTTACTATATTTGCTGCTGTTGTACTGCACTACAGTTATCTGATCGTTGCAGCCACTAGTAAAAGAAATTTATCACATCATTGTTGTGGAGAAATTTCTGAAGTCAAAGGTCAATGGTGAAGTCAGGAGGGAAGAAAGTGTTCAGGAGCCTCTGATGTCTGATGCTGTATTATTTATTGAATTAGAGACACCCTCAAAGTTCATCAGAAGTGCCTGAGTCGGTCTCACATTCTGCCCAACTCATCCTGGTGGATCGACTTTAAACCCCAAGATAACACCACAAATACTACACGCCCAGAATTAGTCAAAGAGAATGTCTTTACCCATGGAGGTGTTATTGTCAGCATGTTCTAGTCTGGAGACACAGATGTCTGTTTACGCAGATTGGAACGTCAACAACAAGCTTTGTATTATGTCTATGAAGGCAGCAACAGGTCTCTTTGACCCTGGACACCACAGTGTTGAGATAGACTGGCAACCAGTCAAAGACAAACAATTAATACTGCTGAGGACCTGAAGGCCCACACGGGACCTCGTGTAACCTAAGGAGAGAAAATTCCATAACAATCATGTGATCAGCTCATAAAACATGATGTCTTGGTGTAGATTTAACTAACCAGCAGTATATAAAGTAGCTACTGTTACTGCACCGTCTACAACATTCAAAGAAATTCAATTTATTTGTCAAATATAATAATAAAAGAACAATTTTAGTACTTGTAGTCTTGATATTTTTCTATAACATTCTTATATTTATACTTCTTTTGCTACTGACGTTGATGTTGTCATCTTTGACAGTTGTTGGAGATGTGTTAGCAATTAGTTGCCTATTTATACATCCAGTAAACGATGAGCAACATGAGCATTCATTTAAAGTCGTGTTTCTGGAGATTTGACACCGATCGCTCTACTTTCAGTTCAGTTTTTGATCTCCACTGCATATGAAAGCCGAATCTTTAGGCGAGGAACCAAGATTCTGGCATCAGAAGTTATCGTGTCCATTTGTAGTCCAAGTAAATTTGACCAATCATGTTGCCATGCCCATCCCCAAACCCATCAGCTTTTGTTTGACGATGATTTATTGGGTTCATAAGAGTTATCTGCATTCACATGCGGGTCTTTCTCGTCATTCATGTGTATCAAGTTGCTAATCGGGCTGCAGAGGAAAGTCTTAGCCTGGATATCTGTTCGTCAGATGAAAGACAACGGATCCCGACGCTGGATTTTCTCTAACTCCTGAAAAGTCTCGCTCTTTAGTTGCTGAATACTCCACTGTGTTCACCAGACAGTCGCTTTGTCTGTCTGCCATGTGGTGGCAGGGCAGGTCATTGCGAGACATTTAGGGGGTTTAACATTATTTGTATTCATTTCATCGAGTGTTAATGTTGGAAATATTGAGTAGTGCAGCTTTATATCAGTGATCTGAATCCTTTATTCCAAACTGGATGAACAGAACTCGTGATAAATTAATAAACACATATGTCATAATTTCACAATTCTTCCTATTCTTGTTGCCCAGACTCCAGCAGTTACCTGCTGCCAATCTACGAGCTGCAAAGAGAAGCTTATATAAAAAATTGAGCAGTTTGATTTTCAGGAGTGACTCAGTCAAAACACAAGCTGTCAGCTCGCTCAGTCTGTCTGCGTTCTGCCAGAAGATTTGGACCTGTCACAGTCTGTTGATGCTCTACGCTGTGTGCTAATGAATGAGCTGATGATAAATGACAGACACCCTGTGCTGTCTGCATATGTTTCAGTCCGATCAACACCACACTTATATTGTGTGTGTGTGTGGAGGTATACCGATGCTTAAACTTGCATTGGTCTGTGTAGGAACGTACGCGGGGCAGCTGCAGTGCTCTTATGTTCACTGCTGCCGCTCATCAAGTTGTTTGGAGAGGAGTCAGCGGCACTCATTGACTTCCCCACAGACACTCTGTGAGCTGGTTGAGGGATTTCAACAGGCAACCGCTCACAAAAAGTCGTTGTTCACCGACTGAACCATCTGTTACGAGAGCGGGAGAGAGCTCCGTTTGCCCTGAGAATTATGAAGGTGTAGTGTCTCACGAAAGGTCTCGTCTCATCTGTGTTGAGATGGAAATGTCTGTAACGAGGACAAATTTCTCTCTCGTTAAGAATAAACTAGATTCTGAGTAAGAGAGCACATTTTATCCGTTATAGTGTTGTCGTAACAGCATTCGAAAATGCTAAATACGTAAATAAAAATGTTTTTTTGCTGCCATAATTAGGCACAGTCGTCGGCAACGCAGACCAGGGTTCGAAATCTGACTTGTGGCCCTTTCTTTCCCTGCTCTTCTGTCACTCTTCGGCTGCTACTATCCAATAAATAATCCCAAAATATTTTTAATAAAAGGCAAAAGGCCTGACGGATGAACCGTCTGTCTATCTCGGGCGAGCTTCCAGTCAGATCAACAAACCAAATCATCTGACTGTGAAAACTGTTCAAAGAAGAACAAAAACATGTTTTTTTTTAATCAAGAAAAACCTTTGTTGCTGTTTCATGAAGAAACACAGTTCTGACATGAATAACGACACGCTGACCTCTTTAACAGCTGCCATCGTTGTTTTTGAACGAACAGTTGCTTCTTGCTGCGTCACACTCAGAACCACAGGACTCCATTTGATTGATGCAAACCACCGTGGTTCAGACACAAGCACATAGCTTGAAGCCTGGCAGGTTATCTTTGAGGGTTGAGCTGTGTTTGAAGTGGAAACTTCATAAGTTTATTCCCATTAATCTCGAAATGGAGAGAGCGAGAGAGACAGGTTAAGAGAGACCAGGAGACTTACGCTGTCGCCACCCTGAGACAGATGGTTTCAACTTTGTTTAGAGCAGAAACGGTTAACATTTTATTCAGGCAGTGCTCGGATTTAATGAGCGCACTGACAGGATCTATTACACTTTAAAGGACCCCAGGGTTACGGCTAACTTTTACAGAGGACATCATATGGAACCAGGATGACGTTAGGTTAGGAGATCAGGAGTGGAAGTTTATTTTCCTTCGAGCTCTATCAGGCTTTAGTGTGCTTATTAAAAAACATAACAGACCTTTAAAGGTCAGGTGTGTCAGATTTAAGAGCTCTATTTACAGATTATGGCAGAAATGGAATATAATATTCTTAACTATGTTTTCATTAATGTATAATTACCTGAAAACATGTTTGTGCTACCTTAGAATGAGCCTTCATATCTTCAGATGCTAATAGTCATCTGCCATATTTTTTATATTTTCTTCATTCTCCTTCACGCTCGGAAGGAGAGGGTGATGCAAGGGCGTTGTAATTTAGCAGCAACACCGCTAGATGCTTGGTATACATAAATCCGACACACTTGTCCTTTAAAGTTAATATTTTTGCTGCAGAAAGAGCAATAGTGTCTAAAACCCACAAGCTGCTGTTGTTACAAATACTGATCAGCTCTTCACTGCGGGACAGAAATGAGTCAGCGACGCTGGTAGCAGTCGGACCCGTGAAGAAATTAGCCGCACAGCAGGCGACAAAGAAACAAGATCAAGATGGTGTTTGAGGCCTGGATCGAAAACAGAATCATGAAAGTGGATTTTTATTTCATGTTTAGAATCACACGCGTCTGCATGCTCTGATATAATGTCAGCAGGAGCAACGGTTACCAAAGATATGAAAAAATCACATTAATACGACGTCACACGTAGGCAGAATATACAACAGGAGCTCCTGCTGTTTATTTAGGTTAAAGACTAAGACACATCAAAAAGGGGTCATAACAGTGACTAAGAGGCTGATAGGAGGAGATGCAGCATACCGACGTGGGAGTACATTTATATTTATCACTCCTAAATGTCATCTAGGACACGTCTGAGCTCCCATAACCTGGGAGAAAAGCGAGTAACCCGGAGGAGCGACCTAATGTTCCAAAAGAGACCCAAAAAGAAAGGCAAATAAAAATAGATCCTCAATGAAAACAGAGTTCGGCGTCGTCTGCGCAGTCTGGGGATGAGTCACACAGGTGATAAGGGCGTCCTTTGAGCTATTTTTGGGCAAAACCGCTCACACACAAACACGCACACACAAACACACACACAGCTGCTTTTGCAGTGGCATTGTGCAGAAGACAATGAAATACTAATTAGATTACCACGCTGCCTACACGTGAAGACAGGAATGTCTTAATTTTTAACAATTCGTGCCAAAGTTTTTTTTATGATATTTGACATTTTAAACAATAACTTTTTAGGCTCAACAAAGGCGAGACGACTAATTATATTAAAGCACTGAAATCTCTTCAAGAAATGAGGATATTAAAGGTTTGGAACAGGTGAGTTCTGACATTTAAATGCGTGCAGGACCCTTCGATTTAAAATTCACAGCCCCGCTCGTACGCTGATGACATTTACTGCACATAAAACTGCAAGTGGAGAGCATAAAGTGAGTAAAGTAATCAAAATTAGGGCAAAACGATGTGCTGGTGAAAGAGATGGATATGAGTGTTGGCTGAAGGATGAGACTCTGGCAGCCCATGAGTTTCTGTGTGTGTGTGTGTTTCTTAAAACTTCCCAACATAAATATTTCACTGCTGCTTACTTAGCACAGAGTGTGGTGAACCTAACAGGGCTTAAGCTCATACATATGGCATACAACCCGCTTCTTAGATGGCTGCATATTCTATGGTATATATTTTTACTCCTACTAGCTTTTTGAGGAGAGAGGTTTATCAGCTCGAGTGAGTTCAACGGATTTATGAGCAAATGTGAATTTCTATTGAAGGTGCTTTAAAGAAAACAGCTGATTCATGTTGTTATTATTATTATTATTATTATTATTATTATTATTATTCCTGCAACCTTGTTCTTTGTGCCAGACGACCCAGAAATCCAAATTTCATGAAGAGATGAGTCCTGAAAATGTACGAGGCCACCTCACCTGGAAAAGAAACTCTTCAACACTATGATGCATTCTCAAATACACAGCTCAGCCAGAACATTATGACCACTATGACAGGGGAAGTGAATAACACTCATTATCTCGCTATCATAGCGCCTGTCAGCACCTGTCAGCTTCTCATATCACCGCTATGCAGATGACACTCGGCTCTATCTGTCATTTCCTCCTGATGACCCTTAGCTTTCTGCACGGATGTCTGATTGCCTCTCAGACATATCTACATGGATGAAGGTACACCACCTCCAGCTGAACCTCTCAAAAACTCAGCTCCCCATACTCCCTATGTCTTCTTCTCCCTACCAGAGTAATAAGAAACTTAGGAGTCATGATCGATGACCAACTAACCTTCTCTGATCGCGTTGCCTCGGTTGCCCTGTCGTGCAGCTTCGCTAACTCAACATGCTACCCTACTCCTGAAACGCTCACGACTCGATTACTGTAACACCCTCCCGCCCAGTCTGCACAGTGAAGTGTAAATAATGAATGAGTGAGTAAGTGAATCTTGTCCTGAGAATCTGTTAAAGTTAAATCTCAGAGTGGTCTATGACCGACTTCATGTTCCAATAAGTTCACAACAATGACGTGATCACAAACTAAATATGAATATGAGCTTAACTGGCTCTTCAAATGTCATTAGTGTTGGTCTGTTCGATGCTGTATTGGTACCTGCATTGTAGTTGTATAGAGCAGAGTTTTGCAAAGTTTGAGACTGCGGACAAAACTTCGAAAAGGTTTTTGTCTGATGGGACGGACAAAAGTTTTGTTCCTCAATTTGCTCACTTAGTCTCACTCAGTTCCTGGACGCCTGTGGGATCCCATAGACACTAAACAGTCGAGCCAAGATAGCCTAATGTTGCTGACTACACCAAAATACACAGATCTGTCCTAAGACGTTTATTACCTTTGTGACTGGTAAAATGGAAACAAACAGTAAGATTTCCCCAAACTACTTTAACCAAATCACACACATTTAGGCTGTGTGATCTTCTTTGGATAACTAATGTAATAGTTTTTCCACTTCTGTTCACTGAGCCTCCCCTGAAACTGTTCGGAGCCCCCCCAGGGAGGCCTGTCTCGAGCTGAAAACCTCTGGCAGATAAATATGAAAATTGAATTTGCATTGTAAATAATAAAACATAGATATGAGTAGCAGCAGTGGTAGTAGTGAGGTGCGACTGTGGCTCAGGAGGCAGAGCACACAGCCTTGGACGCCAACCCCTGATAGAAGCTGGAGTGGATGAATGAGAGGCAGATTTATAAAGTGCTTTGTCTGTTCAGGTTGAAGAGGACTACATAACTGCAGCCAATTTAATATCTTAATATTTACCCAGAACATAAGCACTCTTCAGAAGTGCAGAAGTTCTCAAAGTGCATCACAATAACGATGAATAACACGATGGAATACAAAGCTTATCTAAACAGGCGAAGTGGTTCTTAAAGGTGTCTTCGGGGAGTTTGAGAGCTTCAAAATTTAGCAGACACAACCTCTAGAGAATACTTCTATTGCAGATATTAATACAAGATGATATTAGGTTCAGTTTTAAGGTCATACTCTTCAACCTTCAGCAAAACAACCCAAGACAATCCGACTGCAGCTCCTCACAAATCACACACTCGTTCCCTCTGGTGCTCGGTGTTGAAACACCACAGAATACTCAAACTCCAGCATTGCCATGTCTTCTGTACCTGATATGTGGCAGCGAAATTGCCCCTTAGGATTACAAACCAGGCCCTGGGACTCGTTTAATGAGCCGGCCTTGGCTGTTCCAAACCACAGCCTACCACTAATTTGACTGCAGCCTGCCTGAGCCGAGGCACACAGCTCCACTAGCCTGAAATAGCCTCGTGATGAGGATGATGATGGTGGTGGTGGTGGTGCCTAACTCTCCACGGAGTCCTTCATTCCAGTCACACACAACCACGCGAAAAAGCAAGTGATCAAGTATTCTCTTGCATCAAAGTTACATAACGAGGACGTGTTTTAAATGATAGCGCACGGTGGAGCACATCAGAGCTGACAGCTACATTAAGAGCAGAGTGTTATGCTTTCCCCCCAGTCGTTATTAGATATGCGCTCCTCCATATTGCAGACTTCCTCCTCTCTGAAGCTCATATTCCCTCCCACTCTGTTTTTCGATACGAGCAATAATTCGCCCTTTGTTCACCCGTGTTCATGATTAGAAATGTCCACATTGAGAGAGAGTGATGGGGAGGAAGCAGAATCCATTCACTCCTCCATCGTTCACTCGCTGCCGCTCCAGTTTTTTTATGTATTTTCTGTTAAATCAGAGGCACGCCGATGATTGCGATGCCTTTTCATTCCCTCTGTTCCTCATCACTTTTTTTTTTCTTCCTCTCTTTTGTCTGATCCAAGTTTCATCACGTCTCGTTAATCATCTTTTCTTTCATCACCTCCATTCTTTCATCACTTTAAATTATAATGAGAGTTGTCTATGAGAGGACCTGGTTTTGAATTTAAATGAACAGGTCTGCAGCACCTCGGTCTCGCGCCATATATCGAGCGGCGAGGTATGACATGAATCCTGATGCGCCGTATTGAGTGAGTCCTCCTCGTCTCGACTTTGTCTGTTTCTCGATCGACCGGCGGCCAAAAGGTTCCTTTTATCATGTCCTTGATATCATCAGAGCGATGGAAGTCACGTTGGCTCACATATTGAGACAAATATGATGTATTCATTGATTCATTCTTAGATTTAACAATCACCATGTGGCTCACAGGACCCATTACACATGATTTAAGCTTTTGTACCACTGCTGTAGCAATATTAACACTTAAAGGTCCAGCCTGTGGAATTTAGTAGCATGTAGTGGTGAAGTTCCACATTCAACCAACTGAAAACCCCTCACCTCTCCCTCTCAGTTAAAGCATGGAGGAGAAACTACAGTGAAACTTTTGGTCCTATATAAAGCCGGTGTTTGGTTTGTCACTTCATGAAAGAGGACCCGCTCTGTAGATATCAAAGTCTCATTCTAAGCTGACATAAACACAACAATACTTATTTTCAGGTGATTATACACTAATGAGAACATAGTTATAGATAATATATTCAATTTCTGTCAATAGATCCCCTTAAATGTCACACACTGGACCTTTAATACTAATATTTAATACTGATTTTTATGATTTAGGCAGCCAAATTAAATTTGGTAGCACAAGTATCATCTCGCTCATGATCTGACCATAATAAAACTGATTGGTTTGTCAAGCTTCAGCTAAATCTTCGATCATTCTCATTTTGTTTTTTTGATGCTTCATTCAAAATGCATGATAAAATGTTTGAATCTGAACTAATACATGTGTTTATATGAACAAAGGATCAAATGGAGCGTGTCTAATATGTGAAAGAGGCTTTTAGTGACAAACCGACAGAGAGTCAGCTCTATGGAGCGTTGTATCGTCTTTTAGCTCATTGTTTCGGTTTTATCGCCCTAAACCTGTGTTGTTTTGTTTGACTCTCATGACTCTTAATAGCATCGCATAGATCTGACATCAGTTTGTCCGGTATCGTGTTAGTTTCCTGCTACAAGTCCCAACAAATGTCTGTAACACCAAAATGTCAACATCCACGACTAAATTTCACCCCAATTTAAATATTAATTATAATATTATCCTTGTTTTCAGCGCTTACATACACATTTATCATGCTCTGTCCAACACTGCCATGATTATCTCCTAACCCAGTGCAAAGATCAAACAACACATGTGTTTGAATCCACCTGATTCATCCGTATGCGTGTCAATAAATCGATGCGTCGTCGAGGCTGTTGCTATCCTACGAGCCGAGCGGGCGGCTTGTTTTGACAGAACCTGTCAGTATGCTAATGGATACCTGTCAGGCCGAAGTGAGTCTGCCTTTTCTAAAGAGCTCCAGGAGGCTTGCTCCTTCCTCCGTAAAGTACCGGGCAACCAAAGTGCTCATGTTCATGGCGTCCATGTGTGTTGAAAGGTTCGCTCGGTAGGTGTGCGAGTACATGAAAATATGGTCACCACACTAGAAACACAACTTCAAATCTCAGTGCTGTTTTTAAAGGTTGGTTTTGCTGCCTCAAGGGCCAAAATGATTAATTAATTAAGTTTTAAGTGCTAGATTTTCTAGCACAGCAGGTAGAACGATGCATTCAGTTGGTAATTATGTGTATGAGTGTTTGAAGTCCTGATTTTCTCCACTGGAAGTACAAGGAATAGTTTCATGGAAAACTTTTGTGAGGACCTGTGGGAGAAGAAGGCTTCAGGCGAACAGTAGATGGGGAGAGATCTTGATGCAGCATGCATGTTCCACCGTGGCCTGGAGGTGGACGTGTACTCGCCCTATTCTTGGCTTTTTTTAGGATTGTGTTCCAACCCATCGTGAGCAAATCACAGGAAGGCAGTCGGCGGGGGAAAACAGGGGTGGACTGACGTTTCTCTGGATCATTTGGAGTTTCGATAACACCCTAAAACACGCCAACTTTTCAGTCTTTGTGCCAAATTATGCCAAGCTGTTTTACTGATGCATATTTGTGTCAGTGAGGAAAAGTTCCCACAGTTATCGTCCTGCCAACCGGAGAAACTTTCTCCACCCTTTGACCCTCTAAGCCGCTGCTGAAAAACGAGATGCCACGAAGCATTACGCATGAATTACTGAGATTTTTCACTCTTTCTTCCATTCAGATGGATTTCTGTGTCCAATTCATTTTTATGGAACTGTGTCACAGTTAGTCAATGCCCTGAATATTTCTTTTTTAGGGCATTACAAACTCCACCCTCCTACGCAATGAATAATGGTCACGAATTTCATTTGACATTACAGCAGTTTCCCTCAGCTCTAATTGTTCTTGGAAAGCAGCAATCATTGCACACTGTAACAGAAATCGTTCCCCCCATTCATGCAGGAATAATAAGCTTTATTATGGTAACAATGCCGGAGCTATTTCTCTCCTCTCCATCGAGGACAATGAAAGTATTTTTAGAAATGTGTACGGATGAATGTTGTGAATGCGACGTCAAACAAAAAAAAAAAGGAGCAAGGGAGGTAACTTCTGGGTCTGCAGCACAACTGAGGAAACACTGCACATACAAGAAGACGAAGGATATGAGACGAGTGTGATAAACACTCTCAGAGATGAAATAAATCTTATGCATCAAATACAAATCAAATAAAAGACAGCCTGAGCCTCCAACACATCCACTTCCACTGTTTTTACTGTGTGTATCTGTGTCAGTCAGCCACTTTGGTTCAAACTGAAATATCAGTTTGTGGATCCCAACGTTTCATCTATCGCTAGCATCAAGTCAAAATATGCATTTTCTTTGGCGACTTAATGAACTGTGGGCCCCACATATAAAGAGCTGAGTCCTTACTGCAGCAACCTGGGTTCAGTTGCACCGTTCGGCACCACCCTTGTCTGTCTACAGCTGCCTATCCAATAAAAGCCCCACAAATATGTGTCTACGTGACCAAATATATACAAATACCTGCAAAACACCTATCAGTCTCCATAGCACTTGTGGTACCTAACTAACTAACTAACTAACCGACCAACTGACCACCCAACCAACTAACCAACCAACCAACCAACCAACCAACCAACCAACCAACCAACCACCCGACCAACTGACCAACCGACCAACCGACCAACCACCCAACCAACCGACCAACCACCCAACCGACCAACCACCCAACCAACCGACCAACCATCCACCCAACCACCCAACCAACCAACCAACCCCTTGCTCTGATTCAGCTTGGTGTAACATGAATTGAGCACGACTGTACTTCATACAGTACGTCTTGTGGTTAAACACTGTAATGAGATCAAAGTGCTGTAAAATCATGGTTGTTCTTTGAAATGTAGTGAGACGAAGGAAAGTGGACTTGCTGGTGCAGATTTATAAATAAATCAAGCGGTCTTTGAGTCGTCTCTCTCAGATTTCCTATTACCTGGATGACTGAGAATCTTCACAGATGTAAAACTCCATGAATACCAATAAAACATTACTTGACTTCCAATAAAACGCGTAGAGCTTTCCTGATTAGGAGCGTAAACTGTCTCACCTGCATGTGAATCACTAATGGAGGGTTCCTCGTTGCAGCACCTTGGCTTTAAACTCTGAGTTGTTTTGTGATTTGTGTCTCTGGCTGGTTTCCACAGGAGCTGGAGCAGCAGTTTGAGAGGGAGCGCCTCTCGCTGGAGGAGCAGAAGACACTCCTCAAGCAGCAGCTGGACGAGCTGAGGGAGGAGCTGACCTCCAAACTCACTGAAGCCAATGAGGAGGTGGGACATGGAGAACTTTGTACTTATATGAGCTCATGTTTGAAACCATTTCAACTGTCTTTGCTCGCTTCCTTATAAACTGTACATCCAGAAACAGCAGTTTTACTGACTAAACATGTACTGCATCCTGCATCCTGGATCTTCAACCTGTTGATAAAGGTCACGTGATATGATTGAAAGCTCTGGAACAGCCACTGTATGAGGACATTGTAATTGATCTCTCACTGACTAATTTTTGCTTGTTGGTAATTCATCTCCAAAAGTTCTGGAAACTGGAGTCTGAATCTATGTCTCTATAATAAAACGCTAACTTGAATGTTAAACAGTATTTACCATTTGAAAGATGAAGTAAATCGCCATAGTACAGGCTGAAAAATGAGATGAGGGTCACTTCCAAATGTGCAGCTCTCATATTTCTTAAAGGACGTAGCTATTTAACCACCCAAATGTCTAAACCTGACACTGTACAAGTCATTTTTTTAGAGTGAGTTATGTGAAATGTATTAAACTGTATAACTACTCCAAACAGCAGAATGCAAACACAACATGGAGTTATGATGCTCCTGTTTGCTTTTGGTGCAGCATTATTCATCAATAATGTTGGTTGTTTTTCCTGAATTTGAAGTATTCAAACTTGTTTTCTGTGTAAGTTTACTAAAGAGTGTAAAAGTTTAGTGTATGACGCATTCAGACAGGATCAGGCTGCAGGGGTGTGTCTATTTTCAGGAAATAACTTTATGTTGCTGATTAACCGGCGATATCGAGGCCTGCGCTTGCTCACTCTCACTCACTGTCTGTGTCACTCGACCAAAGCTGTCTCTTTCAAACCATCGGACACAAATTAAACTTCTTCGTGTCACTAACTTGCAGCACAGATTTACATGAAAAATAAACAAAGCCAGAACACGACAGGTAGAGTAGTACAGTTTGGATCAGTCCACGTTGACTGTGGACGGTTTGCCTGATCCGAATGTCTGATCGGTGGCCGTGGCGTGATGTCAGGCTGAGTTTTTCCAAAAGTTGAATCAACGTGTTTGCTGCAGGATGCAGACACCCCTGTGGCCTCCACATCCACAGCTAAAACTGACTTCTACCACTCAAATGAATGGAAAAACATGCGTCTTCGCCACAGTGCTGGATGGTCTGAATGCGACCTGGACCTACCATTTCAGTTAAAAGGTTCCTGGCTCAAAGTCTGTGATGAACTGGCACCTTGTCCGGGATGTGCATCACCTCTCGCGCAAAGTCAGCTGGAATCGGCTCCAGCCCCTCGTGACCCTGATAAGGATAAGCGGTCATGGAAAACGAGTCTGTGTGTGTTGAATGAATTTTTAAAAAGAGATAGAGAGATAAAGAACTCAATTTTTTCTCTAACAAAGGTTTAATCCGGTCCCTGCAGTCAGGCGTCATTAGTCTTGGTTACAAATCTGTAAATAAACCCGCTGCCTCACCCTGTTCTGCTCTGCTCTTTATGCACTCCATGCACACACTTTCCAAGTTGTACTTTGCTTTAACATTGAGGGTAAATGACTAAATGATGCAGAGCAAAACTGTGTTGCCACGTTGGCAGAAAGTGTACGGACCCAGCTCATTTAAAAATCAGACACAGAAATGATTATTGAATCCATTTCTGATGAAATTCCACCTCGCTGAGCAGAAAATGCTGATGTAGTCTCAAGGTTGTTGCCACACTGAGATTCAGCCTCAAGAGCAACCGATGTAGACGTTGTGAATGTGGCTCAGTCTCTCTCCGGTCTAACCATCTGTCTCTCCGCCCTCCTCCACCGCAGGTGACTCGGCTGCAGGAGGAGGTGCAGCAGGGGGAGCAGGACATCGGAACGGCCGAGGGACAGATCTCCACGCTGAAGGAGGCGCAGGACAAACTGCTGGAGGAGCTGGACGCTACCAGAGCCCGGCTGAGAGAGACCAGCAACCTGCTGACTGCCCTGCAGGTCTGCACGAACAAACACACACACACACACACAGGTTGATTAGTAGGTGTGTACGTCTATTACCTTAACCATCACAATAACACGACCAACCTCAAACTTTAATCTAAATATATTTCTAACCTCAGCTCGAGAGCCAAGTTTAAACCTTCAAACCTTTGAAGAAGAGAGGAGCAGATCAAAAGTCACTTTGAAGGTGGAAAACTCAAACTGGTCCAAAGATAGAAAGAAACACATATATATATACACACCACCGTCCACAGTATAGTCTACCTTTGATGCAGTTTATAGTAGTGACAGTCAATTGATTTGAGCAGTTACTAAATGTTTCTGTTCATCAGCTCTTTGATGAATCCTCGATTCATTTCATCTGTCTCAACATCTCTCTAATGTTTGTGTGGATCAGCTGTTAGCAAACTCTGAAAGATGCTGCAGCAAGAACTGTCTGTCTCTCTGACTCCACCTGTCTATCTATCTGTCTGTCTGTCTCACAGGGAGAGTTGGAGACACAGAAGCGTCAGCATGAAGCCAAACTCATCACCACCAAAGAAGAAGAAAAACACAAGATGGACAAGATGGCTCTGGAGCTGGAGCTCAAATGGACTGAAACACTCAGGTAGGTGTGTGTGTGTGTGTGTGTGTGTATTAGAGACAGAGTTTTTCTTTATCTCGTCTTCTAATAAATGGGGAGCGTGAAATTAAGAATGGATGGGAAATGGAAGTCTGCGTGTTTCCCTATTTTCTTTTCCCACACTTACTCGAACACACACACACACACACACCCACACACACACACACACACACAGGTCATCCGGCTCACAGTATTGACCGTGACAAAGCATTATCCTTGGACAGACTGTGCTACTTCTCATCTCAATCCAGTGTTAAAGCCCCGAGCTCAAAGTCTCTGTTCACGTCCACGGACCTTTGAAGTGTTATTATTCACAAACCTCAAAGAATGAAATCGACGGTTCTGAGGTGTGAACCGATGTATTCTTCACTCAGTAAAGTCTGCAGCCTCTAAATGACTCCATTAAAGTTTATCTCAGCATTAAACGGTGTCTTAATGGGTCGAAACCACAGAAAGCTTTTTCACTTAAAAATAGATTGTGTCTCTTTTACGCTGAAGTGTCTCCAGACAAAGCTGAGTGCCTCCATATCTGTTTATTATTTTATACGACTTCTTCTGTTGGAGATGATTCGATTAACTTTTATTAACTTTACCTTTCTGTCATTGTGTCCATGGAGGCTGCTGAGCCCGGCTAACAAACAGCAGCTAACAGCAGCTACAGGTGGCAGCAGTTTACTTCACTGTCCATCAGGAAACTCTGTAAATCACAGAGTTGAGGCGGAGCATCTTCTCCATAAAATATGATCCAGTTTCCCCAAAATCAGTGAAATAGTTGTAGTGGTGTGTGACTTAGTGCTGTAAAGCGTTACGTACTTCTCATGGATGATCGTACCCAGGGCACAAAGTTACGTAGTGTGAGGACAGACGTATAAATCTCAGCATCAACATGATTTAAAGTCTGCTAGTTTATGGTAGAAAAGTCACACAGTGTGCTTCAGACCGGTGTCTCAGACATGGACGGACCTGGAGAACATCGCCCCCCCGGGCACAGACATGGAAAAGGTCAGGCCTTGAACACTGCAGCTACTGTTTATAGCAGTTTTCGCATCTAGGTGACATTTTGCAGGTTAACCACAGCCGTAACGTGCCGCTGTCGGTTGGAAATGTCAGTATGAGTCACACTGATGATGAAGGAGAGATTAACTCCTCCTGTCACAGCACATCCACACTGACAATCCTTTCTATAAATCCTACATACGCAGTAAGCTATGAAACATCATAAATATATTCAAGGAAACCGTTAAAGGAACACTGAGAGGCGAGAAAAAAATATAAAAATATAAATCCAGTCTGTGAAACAGGTGAGAAAAAAACAGGATATATTTACATAATCTGTGAAGTTTTTGGCAGGTTTTTTGTGTGTTTGTTGTTGTAATACTAATTTCTGCCACACGAGGTTGAAGTGCAACACTGCGCCATATGCTGGAAGTAAATAATTCACCTGCCAAAACTCTGTTTGTCCACACCTGTTTCACAGATTGAAACGAGATGAAGGAACACGGAAAGATTATCCTTTTTTCCACCTGTTCTTTGAGCCATACACACGGGAGAGAGTCTGGAGTCCGTAGTATGACAGTATGCAGATGAACATTTTTAAAAACAGTTACATCTGACCTTAAAGTAGCCAAGATTCTCAGTATCTTTTGACTTTATATATTATTAGTCACTTCCTACATTGGCTCTGTCTTTAGGGGACCACAGACCCTTTGCGAATCCTGGACCTGTGTCTTGGTCGGCCCAGTAATCCGTGTTCTCAAACCCTGGACAAATAATACCAAAACTAATTGGGTGGCACGAGTATGTCCACAAATGGTCACACTCAGTGTATCTACAGTATAAGGTGTTTGCCAATTGGTCATTAGTCTACAGCGGTTGTGGTTGTGGTCCAACATTGTTATCTGGCCTTGTAGAGGCTTCTACATTATCTGTTGAGTGGAGACAGCCCAATCCTCTGACCTTGGTTACCATAGTAATGATCCGATTGGCACCTATTTGCTCAACACAAACATACGGCTGCTCTCAAGAAGAAGAAGTCAGTGTCTGTCTAACAATCTAAGATTTAACCCTACAGTGTAACTCCATATGTGACATGCTGGAATAGAGATTTCCCTCATAATTAAATGTATTGGTGTCAGTAAACATCTTAAACATGACTCTCTAATTAAAAAATCTCCAAATTAAACCAACTTCTTATTTTAGAAAAAAAAGAATATATTCCAATACATCATGATTTGATTTTTGCTGTTATTTCTTTACTCACAGATCTTATTCAACACAAATATAAATTCACAGACTGCCGCTCGGTGACCTGTTGGTTTCTTTGTATCTGCGTCTCACTCTCAACCTGCAAGTTTGTTTAATCGGTTAGCGCTCCGTCTCTTCGTAAAGGTCACACTTGATATTGTTTGATATTTTTAGCCTCCCCTCGCTCTCTGAGCTCCGTAAATATCTGCCGCAATATTTTTCATTACTCCACTCCACTCGTATCACTTCACTCCGATCCTATTTGAATTTGCTATTTGAATGTGGCTTTATGATACTCACTCACTATCATAAAGTCAAATCTCTTTGGGCTTAAATCAGGTCATTTCTTTTTACCAATTCATTGGTTAAAAGTTCACTATTGGTTAAATCAGGAATCTAAACAGAGGTCACATATAAAATTATATGTATTTGATGCAGTTGCAGCACCTCAGCTCAATGTACATTAATGTTTTTATTGGTTTAGAACAAAATAAGCAGGCCAATAAGTGTCGAGATTTACATCAAATTATGAATGAACTGATACTAGGAGCATCCTTTTCCTCCTGTCTTGGGAATCACCACAACCTAAATCTGTCAGCCAGCTTCTCCCCAGACGGTGAATCTTTCTTTTTATACCTCCCTCAAAGCATGAAGTTTCTCTTTACCCAAATATTTGCAAACGCAATCTTCCTTCCACCAGCGATATACTCCACTAATAATGTAAACTTGGCTGATTTCCTGCTGTAACTATCATATTTGGGGGTCCCCAGACATCCGCATTAAATCCAATATCTTAACAACTAAACACAAAAGGAAATAGTGTTACATGCAGCGGTAGCAATGGTGGTGTGGCGTTAATGACTAAAAATGGCTGCATCAGAGACAGATTAGGGAACGCCTGTTCTAATTTTCTGTCTGCTGTGTTGACAAGTTGACTGTGGCGAATTCAGTTAAAGCACTAATGAATGTCAGAGTGAAAGTAGACGTCCACATACTGTAGAAGTAACAGTGTATTCATACCGAGCTGCCGCCTATCTGTCACTCTCCCCCCTCCTCTCCGGTCTCTTCTTCATTACCTTTCATTCACCTTCCCTTTGTCTTTGGGCGCAGAGCTCTTTATTCTCAGGAGAACATCTATTCATTTGGCGGTCGGGGTGAGTACACTGTGGTTAGTGAGCCGTCTGAATTAAGGAGGCCGGCTTTTAATCCCTGTTTCACAGTGGAAACAGGCGGTCTCTCTGTGATAGCATAGTCACGGAAAGGGCTCTCAGGATTACCAAAAAGAACAGAGGAGATTCAGCGGATCATCGGGCTGAAGCACACAGTACCGCGCTAGTTTGTCCCGGTCATGCAGAAACACTCCTCGTCAGGGACGAGGGTCAGTGCTGGTTAAATGTATCGAAATCGATGGATTACGGTGAAGGCGAGTTGGTTGGTTCACCACTTTAATCCAGACTGAAAGATCTCAATAATTGGTGGATGGATCGCCATGAAATTTTCACTCATGGTCCCCAGAAGATGAAAAATAAAACGTTGTTGACCCAAACTTTCTACTAGCGTCACCCGCATTTCAAAGTGTAACCCATCCAGTAAAACATCTTTAATATTTATCAGATAAATTGGCATGAAATGTGTATATTCATGGTTTATATCCCAATTTGATTCTTCCACTTTACCCTTAAAGTTGATATTTATTGGAAACATTGCCATGAACACTAAACCTGGCTGTACCGGATGGTTTGAAGTTGCAACTGTTTAAAACCGGACAGGCACTTTTAAAGACTACAGGTCAGGTGATTGGATCATCTCTCTATTATCGTGGCTGAACTTCAACCAATCAGATCAATGAACCATACAAGGCAGTCAAACTCTTCTCGAAGTCGGTCAAGACTTCGTGTCGACGTTTCGGTTGAACAAAACCCAAGAAAAACAACAACAACATGGCGCCTTGCAGTAGGTTTTATTATTTGGAGGTCACATTGGAAACTTTGGCCCCGTCTCATGAATGTTGAAACTCCTCAAGGTGAAGCTTTGACTTTTCCTCCTGGTACAAACTGATCCGGTCTCAAACTTCAGACCAGAGTTTGTATAAGACGCCTCCGTCAGGTCTTGTGTACAGCGATGTACGTTTGGGAATATTTGTCTAAACTCTCCATGTCCGCCTGTGATGTGACATTACCAAGGCAAATAGCAGGAGGACAGCTAATATTTAATTACCCTCATTACAACGTGCAGTAGCTCTAATCCCATCTGAGTGTTTGTACGATCTTTTATAGGTAGAGTGTAAACAAGTGTAGACGAGTCATGTTTTTAAATCTGCAGCACACTGCTGAAGCTCAGTACATCGTTACCTATCGTTCTTTTGCTGTCAAAAACATCCAGAAACACAGAATAACAAGGTCCACACACAAACATACTCACTGAAAAACATGGACTTTATTTACTTATAACTGTGGCATACATACAGTTAGAGAGATACTCAGCAGACTGAAGTCCATATGCACACACACGCACCTTAAACGAGCACGGGCGCCTTATATCTCGTAGCACCGGGAGTAAAATTCAGCCAATTATTCCACATTTTATGAGGAAATTTCTTCAATCTTTGACAGTTCCTTCAACCCCTCCGTTCATCCACTCCTCTCCTTTACCTCTCTACGTCTGCCCTCGTCTCACTTCCTGCCCAGCAGACGGTATAGAACGACTCTTATTAGGCAGACCAGAGCTCTTTGAAGCCCAAGGCCTGTGTGTGTGTGTGTGTGTGTGTGTGTGTGTGTGTGAGTGTATATATGTGTGTGTGCGTGTTAGAGAGAGAGAGTGCATGCGTGCTTTACACTGAACGAGGACATGAATGATGACACGTGTCAAGCGAGCTGCATGATAAACGTGACTGTACTGCTGTGTGTGTGTGTGTGTGTGTGTGTGTGTGTGTGTGTGTGTGTGTGTGTGTGTGTGTGCGTATAAAAGCCGCCTTTCTACCTCTCGAAGCGAGAGAAAAAAAAGGTGTTTGCCTGAATACTTGATTTAACAGCTGCCATTTCAACTCCCACACACCTATTATAATGGCAGCGCACACACACACAGACACACACGTATAGAGCCGTACAAACAACTGTTAAAGAGCGATGGTCACTCAATAGATGCAGTGTTGAGGCTTGACCACTTCTCGTTCCCTTACAGCGAATATTGAGCTCTTTACCTTGGCTGCATTGTGTTTGATTCTCTTCTTCCACCAGATATTCTTGTTACACGCCTAAAAGAAATGCACTAAGCTTTCGGAGATTGCCTTATTGACTATAAATCATATTTAATTCTTCTACCGAGGCACACTCCATCCTTTGAGATTGCTTTCTCATCTTACAGACAGTCGATGGTTTCAGTTTAAATATCAACTTGCAAAGACTTGAAATCTAAAAACTGGAACAGACAAAGTTATCGTCTGGCAGGTGAACACAGTGGAGCATTAGCAGATAAAGACTTTTCACCTGGTGGAGACCAAACCAGGATGAAAAGGATCCTAAATATTGGATTTACATGCATCAGGTCACATCAAATATCAGATGTTGGCCGTCTGATGTGTGGTGTTCATGTTGTTGCAGAGTTATGCCTGAAAAAACCTTCGATAATTTTGTTTTCTGCTCCTATTTCAAGTAGAAAATCTGTGTTAGCACTATTACTGCTACAGCTGCACTAACATGTCCTCGCCGCACTGGACTTTAATGGTTCCCCTGTTTTGTAAGTTGCTTTGGATAAAAGCGTCAGCTAAATGACTAAATGTAAATGTCAGCGAGTACGAGCCAATCAAAGGCAGAGTAGCCCTGCGTGAAACAGCCACAGTTCAGTGTCTTGTTAACCTTCACATTTTAGAGTTGCCTTTTATATCTTGATGTGTGCCACACCTGTCAGGTGGATAGATTATCTTGGCAAAGTGCTCACTAACACAGATTTCAGTAAGTTGGTGTCTCTATATACGTATGTATTAAACAATCTTTAAAAAATATGGTTATTTTATTCTGTTGAATTTTAATTATATTGATTATACTGACCTTTTGCTTTCTTTGCTTTTGGCTCTTTGGAAAGTTTTCAATCCACACTCTGAACTCAAAACTGACGCCGCCCTCTCTTTTTGCAGGTTTAGTGAATCCATACAAATCCTTGTATGTGTTGTTGTTGTTGTGTTATAGGCAGGAGTGTAAGAAGCTCCGCGAGGAGCTGAGAGAGGAGCACGAGGAGGACAAGGCCTCGGCGCTGGCTCAGCTGGCACAAAACAAGGAGCAGGAACTGAGCAACGCCAGGGAGAGCTGGCAGAGGAAAGTGGAGGACCTGCTGGAACAGGTACGACTATCGCTGAGTGCATGCGTGTCGATCCGGTTCCTTCCTGGCCTTTGTAGTCTTTGTTATAACTATGCGAGGAGAGGAATAAAATGACACCTAATGAAGTGTTTTTGGGGGTTTAATGCTCTGTACAGAATTCTTCAGGGAACACAAGATGTAATGTACAAAGAATGATGATCAGCAGCCCTGGATGAAGAGGACTTTAAGTGCAGCCTTTGCTGATTAAAGATTGTTTGATCTCTCTGAACACAAAATACCAGAAGCCTCCAGCTTCTAGTCGATGGCTGTAATTATATCAGTATTAAAAAAAGAATCAATAAGGAGGGAGAGAGGATGAGATCTGCACCTTCCTGTAAGACCTCCTGTCGCTCACACACTCGTTATTTGATGCTGAACACACCGCAGCATGCTGCTGTTGCTAATGACCACCCGGTAATATTAATGTAGCGTGACTGAGCTCCTTCCTGTGGTCAAACCTTGCACACGGATGAACCATGCCGACGGCTTTATTTATGTCCATGTGCATCAACTCCCACCGTGTGATTAATGCGTCCTCTTCACGCCTCGCGATCGTTTATTTACTCTTAATACTCGAATCGGACGAGCGGTCAATCCCCTGATAGATACCTGCTGACAGAAGACGTGCTGTTTGGAAATTAAATGATGGTCCAGACTATTTTCTAATGGCTTTTTTATTTTATTTTATCAGTGCCAGTGATGCCTGGCGCTGATGCCTGGCAATGCCTGAGTTGCTGATCTTAGATTAGCAAATTAATCTTATTAATCGTAACAGACGTTTCCTCCTGGAGTATTTAATGAGTTTGGAAATGCTAGAGAAACCTCTAAATAACGTCTTAACTAAACCAGAGAATCACTTTACTGTGGATTTAGTCAACTACAATCTTAATAATAAAACATCGCAGAACAGGAGAGCTTCTTGAAACTGTTAAGGTGGAGCTCTTCGGTGGAAGGCATGAGCAAACATTGAAAAAAGTCATGAAGAAACCGGTAACGGTCCTCTGTTTCTTCATGACTCTTTTCAAGGTTTTCTCAAGGTAGCACGTGGTTAGAAAATTCAAGGCATTCAGCCTTTTCCAGGAAGAGTCACACACAAACCTCAGCTGTTTATTCATGGAAGAGGAAACTTAACGCCGAAACACATCAAAGATGTATTTTTTACCTCGTTTACCAGCTTCTTGGTTTCTTTATGAGCGTTTACAATCTTATAATATTCAGTCAACTAAAACTGGAACTTTCCAGACTAAAATAAAACTCAAAATCTGCCTTCAGACTTAACACTGATATCGACACAGAAGTCTGTGAATTTAATCAACATACGTATCGTTTATAGTTTAAATTCATCAGTGCCCTCTTGCAGGCACATCTAAGTCTAATAGCTTATATCAGTGCCAGCGATGCCTCGACGCGTGGGCAGATATTTAACTTAATATCTTTAATATGATTTCACTTCTGCTCACACACCAGCTGCTTCACAGTATGTTTTTAAAAAGTACAACTGTGCATCCGCTTTATAAATATCAGCGGTGTTGCAGTTTAGACTTGGCAGCAGCACATGAAGTTATCACCTCTGCGAGGACTTTAAGAGGAATCTAAATGATATTAACGGTGGAAAATATGTGTGTAAAGTCAAAGGTGTTGTTTGTAGTCACCAGCTTCAGTTCCCCTCAGCTCTGCAGAGCATTTTAGCGTCTTTCAGCTCATTGTTTGGATTTTTCGGCCCACAACTTTTGGCTCACAGCTCTCGTCACAGCTGTATCTAGTATCAGCTGTTGGGTGACATGGCACTGATGTTCTCACAAAACAAATCAATGAATACAATTTTAAGAAACTCCAGCTGCCTACATCATGACTTGTTGACCCAGGTGTTTCCGCCTGAAACATTTCAGAGTTCAGGATGAGTAAACGTCTTAATATCAGGATCAGAATACAGCATGTATAATTATACGCTTGTGTTAATAAAGCTATCCAACCTCATGACACATCATATGACTCACGTCTTAGTCATAATATTCAAATCTAAATTTGGGACGCAGCTATTGAGGCTGAGCTGCATCGGCTTTCTTCCTTTCTGTTTTTGTTACATGTATGACGATCCGTCGATATTTATTCCAACAACGTGTTAATAAATTAATAAATGGCTCGTTCGAGCTCCGGCTGTCCTCACCTGTGCTCAGAGTTTTCCTTCCTGTCAGTCATTTTGCTCCGAGGGACTTCAGTGTTCGGTAAAGCAGACAAGGTTATCGTCCCCCGGGCAACTTTGCATCCTGCCAACAAGTGTTGCTGTTTCTCGACAGAGAGGACACGTGTGATCTTCACACAGCAGCTGGTTGACCTTTCCGTAGGTCACTCGAATAACGGACGCAGTCCTCTGTTTTCTAAAGTTTCCTGTTCTTTAACAAATTTGCTTTATCGGAACGAGCGCCGCCGAAACAAGTTTATACAAGGTTGTGCTTTTGTCTCTACGCTTTCACAAACATTCATTGTCTTAAGCTGTCTAGACAGACTCATTTGGTAAATGATGCTGCTTCCTTCCAACAATGAATTCTCATGCTCAGTGCTGAGAACATTTTGTTTACAAAAAGTAAGAAACTTTATGGCTCAAGGCTTTAAAGAGAGATCATATTTCTTTAATTGATTGCCACCCCCTCTTTGCCCTCTCTTGTTATTCTGCCGCATAAAGATCCCCAGACAACGTCTGCTTCTTCCGGCACCACCGACTCACTTTCCCTTTTAATATATATGCATGTATGCAAAGGTGCAAACGCGGCGCCCTGTTGAACTTTGTCCCTGTCCTCTCCAGATCTCCCTGTTGAAGCAGAGTCTGGAGATGCAGCTCTCCCAGTCCCAGTCGTCGCTGCAGCAGCTGCAGCATCAGTTCAGCCAGGAGAGGGAGCACCTGAGGATGCAGCTGGACGAGCTGCAGACGGAGCACCAGAGGCGGCAGCAGCGTCTGCAGGAGGTCCACTGCTGCTCCATGCAGGACATGGAGCACGCCCGGCAGAGAGACCTGAAGGTAGGTACACACACTCACAGAGTCTGTGGAGGTTTCTTTTAAAAAAAGACAGCTACAGTCACAGTTTACTCTCCAAAACACGCCGTGTGTATCCTAACAGATGTGTTCCTTCGTCGTGAAACATCTGCAAACATCTGGTTTAATATTCTGAAACCTGCAGCTAGCACATTGTTTCTTGTCGTGTTGTCACCAACTGTCAGTTTCTTGCAATAACAAGAAACCAAAACTAGATTTCCGAGGCCAGAACCGATCAGTGTTCATCTTACTGAATCATTTCTATCTGAGGAATGAAACAACGAGCTCTACACAGCTCGTCCAGACACACACACAGGATGAAATCTGTTCTCTTCATGTGGTAGGGTGAACTTTACCAGCTGATCTGAGTCGCTGTGCTTTTGTTGATACATTACAGCCTGAAAGAAACTTTCTCTGTCCTGTACTGATTAGAGGAGTGAATAACTTGCTGATCTTAGATTAGCAAATTAGTCCCATTAATCAAAATAGACATTTATTCCATAGAGACAAACGTTTAAATAATCCATTCACACTTTAACTGAACCCGTAAATCCATTTTAGTCAACTGAAACTCAAACTTCAGATGATGAAATATGACTGAGGGCGTTCCAGCTCCTCCTGGATGGGCTATGTTGTCCCTCCAGTGGTTTTCTGGGTCTGCCCCGGGGTCTCCTCCCAGTTGGACGTGCCCCAAACACCTCCATACACAGGCACCCAGCTGGCATCCTATTTAGATACCTGAACCACCTCAGCTGACTCCTTTCGAAGCGAAGGAGCAGAGCTCCTCACCCTATTTCTAACGGTGAGCCCAGCCACCCAGCGGAGGAAGCTCATTTCTCCCGCCGATCTCATTCTTTCGGTCACTACCCAAAGCTCATGACAACAGGTGACGGTTGGAACGTAGATGGACTGGAAAAATCGAAGGCTTTGCCTCCTTTCTTTCCCTCAACTGTCCAGTACAGCATCTGCACGACTGCAGACGCCGCACAAACCCGCCGGGCCATCTCACGCTACATTTACCCATCACTCATGAACAAGACCCCGAGATACTTCAACTCCTTCGCTTGAAATACGTCAGACAGACAGTACGTGCCGATACGATAAATCTGCAGTCGGATAATATCTTGTCAAAAAGCCATGCTGCTGTTTGCTGATATTTTTGGTGCAATCAGAAATCAATACATAGCAGCAGCCTCACAGGAATGCTGCAGGTTGGTGCGGTGCAGAACGAGGCTGTCAGCACCATGGACAGCGGCTGGACACTCAGCACCAAAGATAGTGCTCTGATGTAGAAAACATCAATCATTTAAAATCATAATTCTATGCAAACAGTGTAGATATTGTAAAGCAACACATGCACCACGAGCTGCTGCATCTCCTCTGCCACTTATAGAAGCTCCTCAGGAGAAGCCATCCGTGACATTTTAATCCAATAGAGCCCTGTCAAGGTTAGACTGGCAGTGAGTCATCACCATCGTTACTCACTCTCACTGACAGCAGCCAGCCTCTATACCAAGACGCTATACTGACAGCCCTTTTTGCTCTTTATGATGTCAAAATATACATGCGCAAACACTACATACGCACTCCTCAAGGTGCCAAGGAAATGTTCTTCGGCGCTAATCCTTCCTTTTCACAGTCAAGGTCGATTTGGATCAGCTATACATCACATTTCCAAATCCCTTTTCCGGCTCGGACGGGCCCCAAATTCTATTATTGCTTTCGGCAGAATGGAGGTCAGGAAGCGGCGTCCTTATGATGTGTTTTTTTTGGCAACTCCTCGAGTACAAATGTGGAGAAAGAATAGCACTCATTATTCTCCCCGTAAAACCAAACTGACTGCTCTAACAAACACCTCTCCTCCCCGTTATCTTCCTCTCCTCCTCCACTCGCCTCGTCTCTCCGACGCAAACGCACGCGGTAGCCGCCGGCGCACATTCCCCTCGGCGGAAATCACAAAACTGATCAACTTTTGTGTCAGATATTCAGACTGTTCTCTCTCCTGTCACAGTCGCAGCTAATAAGCAGGGAAATAAAGTGTTAGAAGCTTTACGGAGGGCTTTTCATGGTGGCGGGGTGTTTATATTTCTGTCAGCAGTGCAGGGAGAGAAAACTCAATTACCCAGAGTGGAGGCTTTAGAGGGATGTGTGTGTATGTGTGTGAATGGGAGGTACATTCAGATTGTCAGGCGTTACCATGAAGTAATAAAGTTTCTACAAATCAGCGCCACGCAAACACATTCACCTAACCTAATTTAGCTTCTCCAGCTTCCCCGCTACCCAAAACCTTCAAACAGAAGCAGTGAGCGATCGACAGCTCGTTGATTTGCTCATCATCTTTTGTCTTACTTGTCTTATTCCTCAGACTCGCGCTCACTTTGTTTTGACGCTTTCCAAATAAAATCAAGATAAGTACAGTTCCTTCATCTTTTCAGCCGTGCACCACTTTGTTCCAGACACCAGACGTTTCGTTATCCCCAGAGGATGAATCCAAATTAACGTTTTAGTTCAATCCAGTCCTTATTGTCCCACATGGGTGCTTTGGCTCGCAGCATGGGGGAAAAAAATAAACACATCATGTCTATCAGTGAGTCTCATTCATTAGTAGAACTAAACAAAAAGACAGTAAACACAACAGGAGTTAACGCTGAGTAAAAAGAAACGAGTGAATAGCAGGAAAAAGTTTATACAAACAAACAAATGTGAAATACAGAGGATGTCAGATTTAATTACGAGAGTGCAAGTTATTTTATTGGACATTAAAAAAAGATGTTTGTATGTATGTCGCCCCTCAGATTTCCACACTGCCACCCTAAAGGAACCAGCTCACAGCGTTTATTTAAGATTTCAGAGGTTGCAACCATTACCTGCAAATAATATGCTAGACTAAGACGGTTTTGGATTATTTATAGAGCCAACTGTTCAAAGCGATTTTAAAACACACACTGCCAACTGGCCGTAAAAAGCGATATAGCGGTAACAATGAAGCTAAACTCACCTATACAGTACGTACACGTCATGGCACAGCCATCAAGAGTTAGTATTTTGCCCAAGGACACTCGACTGGACTGGACTGGACTGGACCCCACATGGCGAACATTTACCTCAAAGCACTGCTCAGCTTGACTCACAGAGCTTCTAGCATGCCTGTAGACTATTAGTCTTATTAAATCTGTAATACATTTTTATGAGGTAATAAAACCAAAATCTTGGTTGGATTCTATAAATCAGATATTTTTGAAATCTCGGGTGCTGCAAATCAGGACCCAACTTTAGCTCACTTGTTTTCTCTGATCTGATCTGACTTTTAAGGCCCACGTGAACTAAAATAACTTCTCTGGAGTCGTTCCAGCGTGCGGTCTTTCCTCGCGGGCAGATAAAGGTTATATATTCCTTCAGCTCTAACAGGCTCCACTCGTGTACTGCCGCTCTGTTCTGGTTTGCCCAAGAAAGCTTTGAATAAACTGAAGATCATCATAATGCAGCAGCCGAGTGCTGACTAAGACCAGAGGAGAAGAGAACGTGTTACACCTGTTTCAAAGTCGACGCTCCAGGTTAGTTTAGGCATTAAGATTCAGCTCTTGGGTTTTAAATCACTCAACAACCCGAGTACATATCAGACATGCTTTTAAGTTCCTCCAGCCTCCAGTCTTGGAGTTGTCCTCGGGGTCAGGATTAAGACCTGTGCTGAGGCAGCTCAGATCAGACCGCCAGAGGACCCGAGGGCCACCGTCTCACTTCATGTCTTTGTGCGTTTATCTCACCCGTCTCTGGCTCTCGTTCATCAGTATCATCCCTTTTTTTTTCACTCAGTTAAATGAATTCAGGCAACAGCAAAGTAACAAATATTGACCCTCCGGTAATGGAATGAAGATTGAACAACGAGGCACACGAAACGGCACCGAGACGAGAGAGGACGAGGCGAATGTAACAACATTACAGTCAATTTGTAATTATAGGAGTTGCTACGATTAGGAGTAATTAATGTGCTCTCTTTAATTAAAGGAATAAAAGGTATGGTTTTTACTGACCCACGGCACATAAAGACCGCTGATCGATACCAATGAATAAGAGAGATTAGTGGCTTTTAAAACTCACTTTATCACACTGTAAAAAAATAAAAAATCCTCTCCCTGGAGTCTCAGCACATATCTACTTGTGTTTTTACTTGCTCAGTGAACCGAACGTTAAAGTCTAATGTTCAGAGTTGACGCTGACTTTGAAGTCACAGCTGCAGCGTTCTGATCTTCTGTTACGTGATGGAACGGAAGCAAACACAGCGCCACGTGAGATTTACGTTACTTTTGTTGTACGTTGTTAGATCCTGTCTATGAAGTCAGGGAGAGCAGTGCACACAATTAGTGCGTAATGGCTCAGTGGACCAGTAAAAGAGTCAAATACTCAACAGAAAAGTAGAATTGATGCAGAATACACATCACACACAATACACAAGATGATTCGAAATGTTTTTGAGCAGGGGCCTCATTCACAAAACAGACCAGATCTTAAAGCAACATTGTGTAACTTCTCTGCTATTTAATTTGTATCACTGACATGTTATTAGGTAAAGTAAGTCTTCAGTCTGCACACCACCAACTATTTAAATGATTTTGGTTGGCTGTCGACTCACAGGTTTTGATCATAAGCTATATATAAAAATCACAAATACGCGTGTGCAGCTGTCCATATTTACGGGAGCGGTATCCCACTCTGAGACTGGCGGCACTAAATTACAAAAATACAGATTTCTACGTAAAGTATGACTTAAGCAGAAAACCATGTATAAGTAGGTACATGTAAAACCTTACTTTGATCTTATATATGAAGAGTCTTATAAGTCTGGACTTGACATGAGCGATTGTCCTGCTGGTTACGTCGTATGTGCCGACACCTGTGATTAACTTCTCATTAACTTTATGAACAGTGTGATAGGATGTGAGAAATAAATTGCCAGATATTAAGTGTGATATAAATAGTGTCAAATGAGAAAAAAAAAAAAGATCTTTTGGTCCATGACTGTTCTTGATTAAACGTCTCATTTCACTGATTGTAAGGCACGAGCCTCAGTTTGAGATTTACAGATCAGATCAGGTGTGTAAGTTACAAATGGGCTTCTAAGAGCAAGGTTTTTTAATACTCAGTATACTTTATGGATTGAATATGAGCTCAAAACTATTCTTGGACTAAGTTCAAATATAAGTCTAAGACCGTTTTATGCAGGTGGATGTGGAGGTCAGCTGGAGGTCAGGTGGTGCTGTATGGCAGGAGAAATCTGGAACTCCTGCGGGACGGGGAGTTACTAACAGCCTCTGAAATGACTACTCAACATTTTCAGTGGATACACAACTAAATACAGCGTGGACAGCATTGTTATCCGTCCGCTCACAGAGATCTTGTCCTTAATGAACTGTAACATTTTGTTTTGCGTCTGGGGCTTTCGGAGCGTTAGCGTAAAAACAGCTCGGGTGCCTCGTCAAACGAATCGGAGGCTGCTGTCCGCCGACTCAGAGAGAGAGAGAGGTTCATTTGAATATTCAGAGCTCACTCTTCATTCCATGAATCATTTCCCAAAGGCATCACGTATTGGCGAATTAAAATGCCACAGATGTTGCTGTCAACCTTCTATGAATATCATTTTTTCCTCGTTGATGGGTCGTGGTTATAATTCGCAAAATGGCATCTTAATATTTGACTGGAGGGAAAGAAATGGGTTAAAGTTTTCTTGTCTACAGTGGGGAGCTGAGTATTCTAAGACTGCTGCTGTGTTTTATTCTTTGATATTAAACATTTAATATAATCAGTTTGCAAAGGTAATATAATCTGAACAGGTGAGTTGTATATAAATTCACCCTCAGTACAGTTGTCATGAAAACTGTAAACATGTTTATTTCTGCTGTGAAGTTGGACATTTGAACATGGGGACTTATGAACTTACATCGAGCTGAAAGCAGCGCCGTTTGTGAATGTTTCTCCCAAGAAAGTAAAAAGCATATTTCCAATAAACCCGCTGCTACAAACACTCACACGAAATGTGGATCCTCGCACATCAACAACAGCTTTTCTTCTGCCAGATTAAACGTTCGGCTGCCAGCAGTGTAATGTCAGTATGTCTGTGTGTGTGTGTGTGTGTGTTTGTGTTGTGGCAGCCCTCCAGTCAGCAGTGCTAATGCCTGATACTAATACTGTGTATATAAGGGCTTGTCAGTTTTTCATCGCTGGTATTCTAACATGTTGTTCTGCTTAAGTTGTTTGGTAAATTCCTGTAACGGAGCCAAAAACAGCTGCATCAAACTAACTGAACACAATGTAATTAATCAGCTCGTTTAGAAAATATATATGCAATTTAATTTAAGCATTTTTCTGCAGACATCATTAACTGAGGAAAATATATTGAACAGTATTATAAAAGGAGCAGTGTGTAGGATTTAGTGGCATCTAGTGGTGTAGTTACTGATTGCAACCTCACACTCAGCGGACTCTGTGGAGCTTCTGTAGGTAGAAAAGCCTCATTCAAGGTCACAAAAACATAACAACTCTAATTTTCAGGTGTTCATACACTAATGAAAATAAACTTATTAGTGAATACTGTATTCCATTTCTATAAATCTAACACATTTCATCAGATTCAAGTTGATAAAGCTTGAGTGAAGGCCGTCCTGAACAGAAGTCCTTCGCTTTTATGAGCAAACCTTTAAGGAAACATTTGAAAGAGGCTTTAAACTCGAGATATCTGGCTGTATCTTAACAAAAGAGGCGACTTTACCTTCAACTGAATTTGGTCACAGTCCAGGTCCTTCTGCACAGGAATCCATTGAAACCATCAGCAGACCTTTTGAAGAACATCTTTTATGAGACTTTAAATTTTTAGTCTTACAATTCATTTGAACACAGAGGTGAAAGCGTGCAGTAGAAATGGTAATATATATTTTTCGTCTCCTCCGGCTGCAGTTTAAGTCAGTGTATGATGATTGGCCAGTTTCTCCTTCAGGCCTTGAAGAGGATTTAAAATGTTGCTTCCCTCACTTTAATTTTTATATCTCTCTTCCTTCTGACTTTTCTCTCCCACTCCATCGTCTCCTCCCACGTCTTAAACTTTTCATCAACAAATTATCCTCTTTCTTTCTACTCCTCGTTTGGCTTTACACTCTCTCCCTCTGGCCCACTCCCACTCTCTGTTTTCCTCTTTCTTCCTCTCTTTCTTTCTTTCTTCCTTCCTTTCTGTCATCCTCCCTTGTTCCCCTGGCCTCCCACCATCCCTCTCATCTCTCCATCAGGAGTTGGAGGAGCGTCTCCGCCATCATCACCACGCAGAGCTGCAGTCTCTCAGAGAGGCTCACCGCCAGAGCATCGAGACGCTCAAACAGCAGTCGGAGCAAGAGCTGCAGACACTCCGCTTTGAACTGGAGGACGAGGGCAAAGCCATGCTGGGTAAGGACCGGTTTGTTTGTGTGTTTGTGTGGTGTGTGTGGAGACGTGCATTAAAAAGATTCAACCTCACATGACCCTGTGGCACATTTTCTTTGTCAACAAAATCACTTTGGGATGCACAGATTTGGGTTTTTGGTCACAGTGTGCACCGAATTCACTGTGGAAACTGAAGAAAGTCCTTTCATGTCGGTGAAATTTAATAAAGTACAGTGTAATATGGTTTAAATATACAAAACATATATAAGCATATCGCATATGTTATGAACCCTCTTTCTTAAGTCATTCCTAAGTTCTTAGTAATTACCAGCTACCTCCAAACTGTTGATTTACTTCATCTGGTTTGACCATTAAAACCTTAATGTGTAAGTCAGTCTGTAGCAGATAGCTGTAGTCGTATAACACAAAAAAAGACACAACATGACATGTTTTACAACTTGATATATTAAAATGAAACACATTTAAATATCCACTTTGTAAACACGTTATGTTGTAATTTGAACTTCATAGCTGGTGCGACAGAATCTTGCTGAGTCATTGTAGATTCAAACATTTGTTTTTCACGTTAACATGCAACTTTATAGAAGAAATCTTATTGCTGTTCTGTATTTCAAAGTCAGTATTTAATATACTCACATGAATATTGTCAATAACAACCAAAGAAAACCCCAAAGATAAATTCCATATCATGGCCACCTTGGAAGCCCTGTCCCTCTGTAATAATGGATCAAACATAAACTAAAGACATATAGATATTCTCCATTATAATTTGCACTGTCACTTCTGTCTTTCATACTAAGCTGGTGCAGCCTGTGTGAGTTTGTATGCAGTGTAACGCGATGTAGAAACAGCAGCGTGTGAAGAACAATGAGAACATCAGCAGAATCGTACAGTAAAGACAGAGCGGCGCAGCTGGGAGGGGCAGTAAAGTCAGTTTTTAGTGCTAACACACCAGTGCCGGCCTGTGAAAAATGGTCTTCCATTAACCTTCATGTCATGGTCCTGACACCGGAGAGCTGCTTCCATCTATCTCTCACTTCCCACATCCTGACATCCTTTTATTAGCCATTTCTTCTCTTCATCTCTCTCTCCCTCTCTTTGCTTCATCTCTTCTTATTCAGCAGCAGTCAGTCCAATGTGCTCTGAGCTTTCACGGCTGTATTTCTCTTTTTAAATGTGTCTTATATTTAAATAGAAATCTAATAGCAGTATGCGTTCCTTCTCAGTGCGTCTCCAAACCATTAGACTGGTTGCAATGAAAGGTGTTCATTGGAGTGTGGATTAAAGGCCACTTGGGTAAAGGCAGCTGAAGCATTCTGCTTTATGTGCAAAATAAAATAAAAAAGACTTTTATTTATTTATTTAGTCATAAAAATGCCTCTTTATCTAATGAGCGCTTTTCCACAGCCGGACTAGAAGTTAGGAGGAAAGATCCTTGAATCTTGAAAATGTGTAAATGAGCATTGTTTCCTCGTCTGTGATGTGCAAATTAAACATCTTCTTTTTTTTTTTTTTACAGCCTCTCTGCGATCAGAGTTGAACCACATTCACGCGTCAGCCATCGAACACCTGAGACAAACCCACCAACAGGAGTCAGCTGCTGCCAAGATGGAGCTGGAGAAAACGCTGGAGAACAACCGGACACAGGTAAGACCTCAAGGAGACAGGACAGAGAGAGGACAGCTTCTTCAGAGATAAATCTAAAACTTAAAAACCTTTCAGTATAAGACACTGAACTGACCACCGATGAATGAACAACATTTCTTATTTTCCTCTTTACATTTCATCAGACTGACAGCGAGCCGCCTCACTGAAGCAAACCTTTGTGATAAAACTAGTTCATGTTAATCATTTATATGCTTTATTATGTATCACTGCACTACAGTGATGTAAGTGGCTGTCAATCCGAGTAACGTTGACCTGCCTCTCCTCCTCCACCGTGCTGCTCTGTCGTTTTAACCTCCAAACTGTGGTTTGAGGTCAAAGGTCGTCTGAGGGCGGCACGCGGTGTCGGCAGTACAACAGAGCAGCGATGAATCTGTTAACACGGTCCGATCCACACGGCAGCAGGACGCGGTGAAGTTGTTGGTTGCCCGCAGCTTTTTTTCATCCTGCAGCTCTTTCTCGTTTGATTCGTGTTGACGACTGATCCGCTGCCAAAAAATACAAAACAAAGCTGCTTCAAATATCCATTGTCTTGTTTCGTGAATATTGATGGACTAACCGGGGTGACCAGTACATCTCCTGCGAGTGCTTCACAATAAAAGCCACGCCACGCTTCATCAGTCGAGCGCTTTTAATGTGAAAGAGCGCGCTGATATCGATGATTAAGTGCCGCACATGCTGCATGGAAGGCTATTTGAATCCAATATGTAAGCGGCGTACTCCGCCACTAAATATACAACAAGTAGTCTCAAACACGAGGTTTGATTTGATGAGAATCTTCAGAGTTATAATTAATTGATTGAACAATTTTGGATGCGGAAAAATCAGGACGAAGGCGATTTGAGAGACGTTGCTTCACACAACACCTGCTGCTGGTTTACACACACACACACACACACACACACACACACACACTCCAACTGGCAGGCTACCCGCTCACAATCTCTTCTAACTAATTACCCCAAACACTACGGGTCCGTCTCTCATCACCTCGCGATACAGATGTTCTAGCAGAGGAGCACAGCTGGTTGTCTTTAATACCCCGACACACACCGCCATCAGTCCCTCTCCTCTTTGGCTGCCGAGCTAACAAGGAGTCGATAAAGGCTAATAGTGGAGCGTTAGAGTCTGAACTGTCTGTCAGTCATGAGCTCACAGGCTGTAGATCCATGTCGAGTCACAGGCCGTCATTTAGACAGATTTTTGTCCTGTGACCTTGGAACTGTCTAACTCGGCATGTGAGGAGAAACTATTTCTGTTCCCTGCGTATGTATTAGTATAACTCAAGGAAAGATGCGACAGGATGTTTATTTTTAAACCCAATGAGTTTTCATTTTTAGCTCCGGCTCCTGCAAACACTCTTCAAATCCCATCGTACACATCACGGATCAACCACTTTAACGATTCAGCTCAAACGCTGCTACTTAAATATTCCTGACAAACAAAAACTTTTTGGGGCATTCTTCGCTTTATTTTTAAAGAGGATTTTAAAGGTTACGGCGGAGAATCAGGCATGAAATGTGAGTGCAGAGAGAGAGGACGGTATGCAGCAGAGTATTTGAACCGGGAACGTTGCAGTTATGTTTTGTGTCTTTGATAGGATAAGTTTGGATATTCCTATCTCCCTTTGTGCTTTGAAATAATCCAGCAGATTTCATGACACGAGCTGCACGAGCTGTACCACAGAGAGTAAATTTACTTTTGGGGTAATAGAGTTAACCTCTTCCACCCCACCTCTCCCTGAAGATTTATTTAAAATGCAGCTCAGCACTGTGTTATTATTTCTCGTAGCCGTAAATCTGCAAAAATCATTGTTTTCTTTAGGCACTTATTTGGGTATTTAAGTGTAGTGTATAAGTACACTAAGTACTTTAGTACATAGTACATTTGTTACACGGTCTTGGTGCAAAATGTAACAATTTTTGACCATTTGAAAATTGGTAAGAATTGTCCAAAATACTACATAAAGACACAAAACTTCTTGCTGTGATTTGTTCTCAGAAACTTTTGACATTTCTCCAAGAACTTCTCAGTGACTGGATGGCGAGCACTTCACTTCTGGAAATGACTCAGCGTCCCTCTTACTGTCAGTATAACCTGGAAAGCCATACATCGTCTGAATACTCTCGGTTTCCAGTCTGTGCTTGTAAATTTTCACGAGGCTGTGATTATCTTAGAGGTCACGACAAGTCATTTTATACCGAGAGGTCAAGCTTTAACTACAATGAAATGGCTACAATGTTAACACATGAATACAAGTGGGCTCGTTGAGTCTCAGCTTTCCAGCCATACCCAGTGCATGCAATTCAAATGATGCTTTAGGATCCTAGTATGTAAAAATATTCAAATACAGTAGATAAAAATAACTGAATGTTTTTTGCCAAAAGCTGCATCGGATTACCATAAAGTGGGCATGTCTGTAAAGAGGAGACTTGTGGGTACCCATCTTCATTCAGATATCTTAAGGTCAGAGGTCAAAGGGACCTCCGACATTCGGAGCATTATTTAGACCCCTCACTTTCAAGCTTGCATGACATGGTTGGGACCTGTGGATGCCTGAGGTCGGCTAGTTTCAGCTGAAAGAAGACAGTAATGTTGGACACAGATCGTGGTTGGTATCTAATCGCACAATGTTGAAGACAATGAGAGTTTGTGTTGACATGAATTTGTTTACTATGTCGCAGCGTTAATGACATATAAACCGAAACTTCCCGAGTTGAGTCATCAGAGAGGAAGAGCTCCGAAGCAGACAGTCGTCACGCTGTGTTAAATAATGTTTTCATATCTCCAATTACTTAACAGACGGGGAGGACGAGGCTGATGAATGGTTGTGTGTGTGTGCATTGTCATCCGTCTCCCTTGAGATACTTACTGTAAAGTTGTTTGATCTAACGAAGCTGCCTGATCAATTATCACATCGTCAGCGTCTCCTTTAAAGATCCACTCCGTTCTATTTGCACGACGCTGTTTTTAAAGTGTTTGTGACAAACTGTTTCTTTCTTGTGTTTGCCGGAAGCTTCCACTCTGAACTTGGAATTATTATTTTTGTCAACATCTCGGAAGTGCTGTCATTTTCCCTCGCAGATCTCGCATCCCTCGCCATTCTTCATCTCTGCTTTCTTGTCTGGCATTAAATCTGTATTTGTATTTGGACACGAATATTAAAATAGATAGAACATTAAACATCACAATCTAAATGATCGTCTACAGCCTACAACACATCAAATATAATGTTAATATGAGTAATATTATGATTGCTAAAAGTAAACAAGACAAAAAAATCTATTTTTTCTGAATTATTCTTATATGTTACTGCTCTTAAAGCGTATAATGAGATTAAATATCATATTGTCAATGATTTATCAGATGATGAAGGAAATGGGCGGCTGTCCACTAATCAGAACATTCCTCCTCCAGTCTGCGATGTGTCCTTGAGCAACATACTGCTTTACCAGTTAAATATATTCACAGACAGTGCTGATAAATTCAGCATGCGCTAGTTTTATTCAGAGCATTTTGTACCCCACTATATACTTTGTGGAACTCCTGTTGAAGAAACAACATGCAGAGACTGTAACAATGACATTAGACCACGTCTCAAACTTCAGTACAGTTGTCATGAACGAGGAAATTAGCTACAGAGACCAAAACAGTTTTTTGTACCAGGCTGTAAACATGTTTATTTCTGCTGTCAAACATGGGGACTTATGGAGACTGACTCACTTCTGGAGCCAGCCTCAAGTGGACGACAAGAGGAACTGCAGGTTCTTCTGCAGTGACTTCACGTCACAGCAACGGAGGTTACACCTTGGGTTATACAAACTAGTACTGACTACCTTTATAATACACTATGAGTCATACTGGATATTGAGAAAATAATTTCCTCCCGTCATCTTTAATATTTATTTCTTCCATTTTCAGTAGATCAAGAAATCGCACCCCAATTCAGTCAAGTCACTTGATAAATATTTGAATGCCTTATTTATTTTTCAGAGACTTGAAAATGAGAATAGGGAGGCGGCGGCGGTGGCAAAATGGTGCGCACACACTCCTCCTTCAGGGGGGCTGTTGGTTTATTTAACTGAGTTTGTTTGGAGCGGAGGGGAATGAATGAGAGAACAGACAGCGATGACAGAGTGACAGACGAAATAAAAGCTCCAAACCTGCAGTTTCATCTCGCCGCTCGTGCGCCGTGAATGCGAACAGATATCTGCTTTCATTTGATTACACCTTTAAAAAAAAGTCCCTGCGCTTTACATACCCTTCAAATCCTCCCGAATGCCCCGAGAGGAACCGATTTCAGTTTATTTTCTTTCGTCTTTGTTTCTTCCTTTTATTCTGCCGGCTTCTTGTTCGCTTGTTTCTTTTGTTCCTCCTCTCTCCGCAGAATAAAGCCACAGTTTGACGAGACAGATAGTGAAATGAGTATATGAGTCATTAAAGATTAATCTGCCCTGTGTCCGTTGTGCTTATTCACGCCGCCAGGTTTATTGACAGCAAAAAAATCAGCCAATGACGTTAAATCAAATGTTTAGAGAGACTCTGATAGAGACCGATAGTCAGGACGGGTGTTTGTGACCATGAGGTGATTATACAAGATTATGGCTTTTGGATATGTGAACATAGCCCTTGGCAAAAGTTGTTATGGAGGCGAGTTGTGTGAGATTTTTGCAGAGTCAGAGAGGGAGTCATTAGTGGACAATAACTCGACAGTGTTTAATCTAAACATGATGGAGTTAAGTGGCCCTTGACTGGGAACCTTCAGATCACATCTTTGCCTCTTTATTCAGACGTCTAATCATAATGATCAATTTGGCAAACAAGCTCCACTCTGCTTCCCATCATGATGTGGATTTTAACACTGAACTAGGATGTTTTAAGGCTGGATAACGACGAGATGAAACAGGATGGGAGTCTCTTGTTGGATTTTTGAAGTGATTTCCTTTGAAATAACAGAGTTCATTTCAAGAGAAGAACCAAAGAGTCCTGCACATTCTGTCGCTCGTACACAATATAAGTTACACCTTTAAAATTCAGACCAAACATCGTTGTAAAATGAGTCCAGCTTTCTTTGCACTTTTGGGTTTTACATTTTGTTTGTGTGGTGAAATAAAGGATAGGTCTGTTAGGTCTTTAACTTGCCTGCGGCCCCCACCACACTGTCCCCTGCTGAATAAATATTTGTAGTTTCATTTCTTTAAAAATGCTCACTAGTTTCCTAAAACATCTTGTAGTTTTTATGAAATGTTACTCAAACAGGAGGAGGTTTTTGTTGGGGACTACTTTCAGCGGTGGATTAACACACATTTTCTGCTCTTGTGGCATCAGGACGGTGTGAACGGACTGAATCAAAATAAACTGCAGTTACATTTAATTATGTAAATCAATACTAGTTCATGAGATCAATTCATCATGGTTTTTTCTGGATTTCTCAACAATAAGAAAAACGTTTGCCAGCCTTTAAACTGGACGAGATTCTGGTAACAAGAAAAACTTCTTAGGACCAGGACTGAAAGATTAGATTTAAAAAAATAAATGTTACATCAAGTTTTAGTCACGTCATACTGGACTCGTAAAATCAGGCAGGTTGCGTGTCTGTGTGTGATTGAACCTCCGCATTGTTCACTCCCACCCTGTCGACAAAATCACTTGTTCACTTTCAGATCTTTTGTCTGATGGTGGCGCTCAGAAGAAAGGAGCAGCTCTGCAGGAGGGCCATGAGTAATTTGGATAGTTGGTCACTGGATGAATGAACGACCATTCAGTGATTTATAGAGAGCTGATTCACACAAGCAACTGAAATGTAGTTTTTGTCATATTTGTGAATGACTTGACTCTTTTACAGTCGACATGTGAGCCAGTGCTCAGGATTCACAGAGTGGGAGGCGGCGGGCTTCCCCAGGGGGCCTCAAACAGTGTCAGTGAGAGGAAGTGAAAATACATCAAGGAGATCACGCAGAACAGCCTAAATGTGCATGATTTGGTTAAAGAGGGAGTTCGGATACTGTCGTTTTTCTCACTTTCCCAGAGTCAGACGTTGTGTCAAACAGCAATAGGCTATGTCGGCTCAATTTTTGAGTATCTATGGGGTGAAATAACTTAATCATGATCCCACAGGCGTCCAGGAATCGAGCGAAATTCAGCAAGTAAACTGTCGGGGGGGCCCACAGTCTCAGACTTTGAAAACTTTTGCTTTACAGGGTTTATTTTAGAAGGTAGCTTTGCACTATCCTCCAACACTGCAGCACTCCCTCTTTACACATAATAACCAGCACAGGAACTTCATTGTGGATTAATAATTTAATTTGATTATGAGCCCAGTTTGTGCTGTCGATAAGAAACATTGGATCCCTGAAAAGACGTTTTAAACACTGAACAAGAACTTTCAGGCTTCAAAGTCTGAAAATAAAGAAGCAACATATGAGCTTAATTAAAGAAAGGATAAAATTCCCCAAATCTACCTCTATTTCATTATATTTCATAATAAAAGTAGAAATTAGTCAAAATGAGACCCAATATACCGAGTTACCACCCACTGTAATCAAACACAACTGGCTTTTATCATGTTTTTGAAGATTATCATATTCAGTTTTCAGCTTGTTGATTCAACTCTAAAATCATTTTGAGGCTGTAATTTAGGAAATTTTGTCCACTCACATTGGAATAAAAATAGCAATCTACATCAAATACAGAAAGAAAATACATCTCTTACGCAGCTTCACTGGTAACTACAATGCGGTATGCAATGTCACAGAGTATTTTGTCTACCACAAAATACAGAAATACTGTAAAAAATACTAGAGATACACATGTGAACACCAGAACAAGGGTTCAATGTACAACATGATTATGTTCTGCAGTCATTTATACATACAGTCAGCCAGAAAAAAGCCTAGTGTTACTATAAAAAGACATCAGGCGCCTCTCCTGTCAGGCTGGTAGTCAGCAGAAAATCTGAGGAAAGCAAGTTGTCCTTGATTTTCATTGGAAAATCTCATAGAAGTTTGTGCTTCAAGAAAAAAGAGGCTTTAATTAAAAAGAGTTTTTTTGTTTCCTCCCAGGAGCGTGAGCTGTTGGGCCGGATCACCGAGCTGCAGGAGGAAGTCTCCAGGAGGAAGAACCACATCGCCCAGCTCGACCACCAGATCCACACACTCAACGAGAACATCAGCACCCTGACTAAAGAGCTGGAGCTCAAGGGCAAGGAGGTGCTGAAGATCCGCAGCGAAGCCAATCAGCAGATCAGGTATGACTCAGAGTGCGGAGCACGGTACAAAACCATGGTGCAGACTTGTCTTCGTAGCCAGTGCAGAGAGTTTAATCCTTCCTGGGAGCTCTTCTGATTTGGTTTTGTCCAGTAACACTCAAGTTTTATCACCACTGACCTCCAAAACTTGTTCAAGCACGTCCTGGTTCATACAGTATAACCAAACCATTCATACTGTGTGAAGTGGTGTCCTTTAAATCCTTTAAAACCTGTGTCAACACTTTAAAATTTCAGGTAGACTAGACAGATTGGACTGGAGCATCCTCGTCTCACACACATACACATGCACAACTAAAGCAGCACAGACCTCTCTGTGTTCACAATGCAGTTTATCTTAATGCACTGTAACCTGGCAACCAAGCTACTGGATGTTTTTCTCATGAATTCAAAGGGACGGTCCTTGAGTTCTTTTATTTTTCCTCTTCTTTGCCTCCATTTTGTGTCCGTGTTTAATGTTCCTCATCTTCCCAGTTCACTTACCTGTCAAACAGCATGTCGAGTTTAGCTTTCACTGTAGCTCTATTAAAGATACAGAGACTCCCGACATGTCCGTGACTAAATTCAAAGACCGGAAGTGAGGAAAGCTGAAAACAACCAGGACGATTTCAGAGGCGGTGCAAAGTCAACGGAAAGACAAAATTAGACACAAAATTGACCTGAGACAACAAGAAGACGTGTCACAGAAGTTTGACGTGTTTCAGCTGGAGCAAAAATTCACGTTTATCCCGATACTTCCCCGTTACTCCCAATACCCGATCATGGAGAGAGAGACGGGATACCGGAGCTGGCTCACAGCTAATGTTTGTTGCAGTTGTTACGTTGACTGTTTGGAGCAAATCATCACGAACTGAACTGAACGGTCAAACTCAAACAAATGATACAAGCTGAAAATGTGTTTTGCTTTATGTCTGAACACAAATTTAATCAAATTAACACGCTGTCCACGAACAGGAATACAAATTCATCATTTGTGATTTACGGTAGGTCACATGTTGTGTTTTGAACAAACAGCTGTAGTTATTGATACATAATTTTTCGAGGCTCTAAAACTTTTACAGTCACAACAATCCCCTAAATTACCAACGTCTGCTTGACACTGTTCAGGAATTACTGGAGTAAAACACGTGGAAGCTACGAAGCTCGCACAGGAGGAGCATGTATTTGCACAGACAGGACAAGAACTGATTAGATTTTTTTAGATTTATTGAAATAGTCATCATGCTTTAGTCCTAAAAGAATAATAATAAATACAAACACATTCTCATGAGGTAACTGGGTCTGTTTACATGTATGAAACAGAGTCTACAGCCTGGAGTATGTAATGTTTTTGAGTTCTTGTGTTAAATGTCATGTCAAGTGACATCGCTGAGAGCTGCCACTTTATTTTATTTTATTTTATTTGGTGACCCCCCCAGAAATGATCTTGTTCCCCCTGGTTGAAAACCATTGGATTAAACCAAGGAGATACAATGAGTTATTGGACGTGAAGAAAGATGTTAGTAAGCTGAGCCAATCACCTCCGGCCTCCAGCGTCGTATTTTAACGCACAGATACAAAAACGGTATCAATCTTCTCGTCTCGCCCTGGGTGAATGTGAATGCCAGCGAGTAAGAACAGAGTGGCAGCGTTGAGAACATTAATAAGACATTATCCCTGACATTTCAGGACACACACGACCCTTTCACCTCTCGGTGGCCTCTGTCATCAGCGCATGCTTCTGAATTTGACTTCTCTTATTACATCCGAATGACGATAGTTTCTGCAATCCGTCTCCCGCTCCTGGCCTGAGGAAAACACACACCGAGATGAAAGCGAGGGAGAAAAACCAAACGAGGCGAATCAGTGTCTCCTGCTGTCTTTGTGTGTGTCCCTCTCTCTCCTCGATCAGTGTCGGGAGCCGATTGATTATGAGATGTGAAGGTTATTTAGGGTAAAAGCAAAATGGGATCTCGAATTGTGTTGTTCCCTGCGGCGTGTTATGAATTTTTTAGCGTTGTATGCCTAATGTGGTCCAGCTCCTCATTAGAATCAATCTGTAGGCATGGATTTATGTGTGTGTGTGTGTGTGTGTGTGTGTGTGTGTGTGTGTGTGTGTGTGTGTGTGAAGGTTTTTCCACATGAGCGTATGTTTGACGGCTGCTCCCATGCAGCTTTTTCCCCCCCTCTCTATCGTTAATTCATGCGCTCTTAGCTTTTCATATGCGTCCGCACTCCTATCTCGCTCGCTCTCTGCCGGCAGGCCCATGCGCAGCACATTTCTGCCGCTGTTACGTAACCCCTCGTCTGAATCCTGGTCACAGGGATAAAAATAGGCTGATAAATAAATAAAGAGGAAGCAGAGAGAGAAGATGTGCACCCCTCAGGGGGAGTTGGCCCAGTCAGAGTGAGAGGCAGACAGACATCCATGTTTCTCCTCCATCCTCCCTCACATCCCTTTTATCAACCTTTTTCTCCTCCTCGTTTAATTACGATCATCTTTTATCCCCGTTTTCCGTCATCATCTTCTTTTTTTTAGCTCCTTTCCTCCGGTAGAAAGACCTAATTTTAACATATTTCATAAGATGAATTATTCATTTCACACGTTCTGTGCACGTGTTTGACATGCATGTCATATTTTGAGCTTAAGCCGTACCACGTTTATGTCATATTATTGTCTCATCGTATTCTGCTGTTATTTTTTTCCACAACAGTCAAGTCACACTTCTATCTTAATTACATTCACACCGGGTATGTTTTCATGCAATTATGTTCGAGGAATTCATTCTGTGCATCTGTCTCCCCCCGTTTTTCTAATCTCGCCACCGTTTCCTCTGTGGAACAATCCATTATGTTCGCTTCTCCTGGGAGAGACGGACGGAGAAGGAGAGAGAGTCTGCAGGTCCTGATTAAGTCTTAAAGGGAACTGTCACCCCATTTGAAAATAAATAAATAAAGTTTGGGCTTTTTTTTTTTAGTTTTTTTGGACTCCATACAAACGACTTCATTAACTGGAAGGGATTTTAGGATTTCACATGACCTGATATGGCTTTATTGAAGTACTTACAGAAGTATACAGTTTGTAACTAAATGTAAAGAAAGCGCCGCAAAGCGTCAGTCCATTTACTTAAGTACTTGTACTTTAGTTAGTTTTATCTTCACATAGAAGCTGGCAGCTATAGTTACTAGTTACTTTATAGAAAATGTAATTTTAATGCGTTGTGGTCCAGTAAATTAAATAAAAACATTCAAAATTATGACCATCTTAATAAAACATTAAAATGCTGCATAAACTTTAAAATCCAATAATATAGTCTATAACAATACAACAATAAACAGGGTTATTCTACATATTTAGTCAGTTTAGCTGATAATATTTATTTATTTTTTGCCTATGCAGATATTTAATGCCGGACTTTGACACTTGTGATGGAGTATTTGTAAATTATCGAGTTGCTACTTTCACCTAACTAAATGATCTGAATATTTATTCAACCACTGCGAAGCACCGACTCTGTTATTTGTTATATCAGAACACCTCAGAGTGCATTATCGCTCTTATACCACGACCACATATTAAGAGAAGGTGTGTTCAAATCGCCATCCATTTTTTTTGTAGGTTAGATCGTTTGTCGCCAGTTTGACTCGTCGGTAAGTTTGTTTTAGCACAGTCATGTTTGACGTGACTTGTTCTTCTCTCTCCTCAGGGCTCACGAACAAGAGCTGACGAAGAGGCACGAGAGGGAGCTCGCCGAAATGAGCGCCGTCCACAGCAGAGAGACGCAGAACATGCTGTCGGACTTCAACAAAGCCCAGGAAGTGCTCAAAGACAAGATCTCCGCCCTCCAGATACTGTATGTACATACTGCTCACTTGTGCTTGTGTGGTCTTTCAAACAGCTGTGCAACAACAACAACAACAGATCTAATTCTTTCCTCATGATCGCCATGTGCACAGCTCGATAATGTAATTGTGTGCTGTGGAAGCATAAAACAACAGACAGGTTTTCTCCAGGGAGGGATAAAAGATGACGCGTTCACACCTGCCTGAACACTCCTGGTTTCTTCTACACTTGTCATATCCTCTCCTTCAGTCGAGCAGGTGACCAAATATAGTAAAAACACATTAAACGCTGTGCTTTTCTTTTTTTTATTTATGCACTGACCTAAAAAAAATAAATCACAAGAGACAATTAGGGCATATCTAAACACACTCACAGTTGTCATATAGGAGCGGGCGCATCCATGCCGTCTATTTTTATTTGCATTTACGTCACATTGGAGTGGAGTATAAATATAGATGAGGCGGCCGTGATGAATTATTTTCCTCTCAGCTAATCATAGTGCTTGTGTCATACGTTATAAACAGCTGCGCCGAGCACGACAAAACTGGCTCACCATGAAAGGCGTCCCCGGGAGAGATTTACCCCCGGGCACCCTCGATCTGTACCTGAGCCTCATTCTTGTGGAAACAACGCACTTCCATTTTTCTCAAAACAAAAAGGGAAACAATACTCCATGAAATGAGAGATTAAAAAGAAAGACGGCGGCATCGTCTAGTGCTTCGTCTTTGATTAAAGTCGGTTTTTCAGACAACTGAGTCCAACTTAATGAAAGATTGATATCGGAAGCTCTCGGTTTTATGAGTGAAAAAATCTCAGTTTTCATACCCTGGATGTCTGTCTGAGCTCAGATGTGCGTCAGCGCGTCTCCGTGACATTAACAAGTGTCCAGTCTGCCGGATATTTTGGTTTTCATTCGCTCTTTTTCTATGTGAGCGCTGTTGTGGTTCGTCCTATTGTCGATCTCGCTCTTATCTTCGCTGGAGTATAAACCGCAAGGAGGAAGAGCTGCTTTTCTAACAAGATTTACCGTGTCATGACGAGCACACAAAGCAGAATGTCAAGCATCGAATATAAACAACTCTTCCTGCCAAAAATGCACCAAATTAAATCGTAGCTATTGTCAGTGCTGTTGCCAGAAGTTTTAGAAATACTGACAAGTTTAATAATAATTTAACTGTTCCTAAATTTTAGCTTTAAATTAGTTTCACACACTGCCAGGAAAACTGATATTTATTGTCACATATATAGAAGATTTGTCAAAGAATCATACCGTATAACTTGTGTAGTTTATGTTAAATATAAACATGACCTCCTCTGTTAGCCGTCGTAACTTCAGCTCTTCCTGTTAATAACCCTTTCCATTGTTCAGTCTTATTGATCGGCCCAGCCTGGGAACCAGACGAATCTGCAGAGCTCACGATGTTTTATTTTGCTCTGACAATTTGCATTTGTGAATTAGTCCAGCGATGCCAGGCTGAGATTGGACTGGTTGGCGTGCTCGATTTGTTTCACTGCCTCAACTGTGACATCACCCTGAACATCTAAGTAGTATAAATGTATATTGTTTCCTTTTTTTTAGTGCAGGAACGCTATGAGGCAGCAGGAATATTCATCAGTATCACAAAATTGGATGTTTCACTGGTTTAAGACGAAACTCCCGAGATTCTCTGACTCCTGTAGCCATGAAACATTCATCTCAGATGAACTGTGCATCATTAAACTCAGGACTTGTTCTGCCGAATGTACAGTCTGAAATATCAGTAAGAACTTCCTCAGTTTGGAGAACTTGCAGAGTTCAAAGAAAATGTATAGACTCACATGAAACGACGATCAAAGACGTTTAGCTTAGCGAGTAATGATGCCGGCGTCAAAGAATCGAATCAGTGGAAGGGCATGTCTTTTATTACTGAAGATGAAGAGGGTGGTTATATTATTGATGACAGAGTGAAGTTACTGTAGGAAAGAGAGGTCAGTTTAGGTGTCGGGTGAAGCAAAGAGTGAAAGCTGTGAGGATGCAGCGTTCTGAGGGTGTTACTACAGAGACTGAGGAGAGTGTTTATGGGAAGTGACACGAATGAACGCAGGTGAAGACAGAGACAGAGATGCAGAGAAGATGATGGATGGATGGAGAAAGAAGCGAGTTGCCGGTGGGCAGTGAGTTGATGCCGAGTCATGAGGGAAATGAGCTAAAACAAACCTCGAGAGAAAAGTTCCCAGAGATAGACAGAAGGACAACAGAGCGAGATAAAGAAAGAAAGGCCATGCGGAAAACAACAGAGTCAGGAGATATGCAGCGAGCTAGCATCCTCCTCAGAGCTGACCTCCTTTTTGTCTGACTCAGCTGAGAGCAAAGTGACACCTGCTGGACCACAGAGGATGTACAGCCACAAACAGAGCTCGTATTACACAATATATACAGTACGATGCAAAGGCAGTTGGACAAATGCTGATAGAGTGTCTGTAAAAGGAGATATTTCCTAAAAACGATCCAGCATTTTCTCTGTTGTTTCATGAATCGGTACAATCGACTGTGCAAAGATAAAAAAAAAAACCTTGAACACGGAACAAACAGAACAACAAAATGCAACGGAAGCAGAGAATCTGAAAGCTTATACAGCAGATCTTATCCTGAAAGTTTTACTTCTAGTCAGCTACTTTTTTTGTTTGTTTGTTTTTTAGCTCAAGGTCCCCTTACTAGCTTTTCCAGCCTGGTCTTCATCAGAGGATGGACTTTGCTCCAATATCTTGGAGATGCATGTTCTGACATTTGATCTTTTGATTTGATTTCCCGTCTCTGTTTTTAGCACACAGTTCTTGGGGTTGTCGTTGTCTTGTCCACACTGAAATTGTTGGATGGATTTCCATGACATTTTTGTTGACATTCATGGTCTCCGGCGGATGAATCATACGTTCATTGATGATCCTCAGACTTTTGATGTAGCGCCACCACAGGCTTGACCTTTCATGACGACATCGGATGGATTGCCATGAAATTTGGTGCAGAGAGTTGGAGTTAGGACCACTTTAGTGGTCGCCAGACTGCAGGCTATAATGTAATTACGACTGAATATCAAACTAACATGCCAAGACAACCCAAATAGCATTAGCTCGTGGCCAGACTTCCCCTTCTGCAAGATGTCTTTAACAACAAAAGTGAGACAGTTTGTAGGGTGAATTAACTTTACATATTAAACATGTAGTCAGGCTCCTTTCTGTGTTTTTTTTTCTGGGACAAATTTACTCTAATGCTACGCAGTTTTTTTATTTTCTGGCAGTTTCTGAACATTTCCCAGTATAGATGCATTTCTGGAGCCGTCCCCAGAGATGACACACCGTCTTCCATCTAATTAACTAATACACAGATCTGTCTTAACTACCAGCCCCGTCCCTTTCCGCCTAATTAATCAACGTGGTGACGACAGTCTCGTCCCTCTCCCTCCACGCGTTTGTCTCCCTAAACAGCCGCCGCAGAAAGCTCCAGCTCTCAATGATTATTTAAATATTTTGCTCTGCGTCTGTTCGTTTACAGTTTGTGTTTATTTGGGGTTTTGGTCATCATCCCAACTAGAGACTCAGCCCGTAGTCACATCAGCAATATTCCAGCTCGTAAGTGACACCATCCGGAAACGTAATTACAGTCAACACTTTTAACAGCAGTCCTCAAATCAAACCTGTGAAGTGAATTAAACTGCCGGTAACCATAGCAACAGCGCGCCGGGGCTGCTCGCTACATTACCCCGTTAAATCTCACCAGTTAAACATTTGCAGGATTAAAAACAAGACTCGCCGGATGCCAAAGCAAGAACCCCTTTAAACACTCAACGCAGCCGTTTGTTCTCAAACGGAGCAGACAAGCCCAGATTCATCACGACAAGGAAAGTGATGGAGCTTAATGATCTTCTTCTTCGCTGTAATCAAATCAGGACGAAGGTCAGAGCCGCCACACGCATCACTACATTCGTTCTTTTGTCTTTCACCTCTATTTATTTCCCTTTAATAGATCATACACTGAGTCTTCTATTGAGAGAAAGAAATGACCCGACAGTGGACACGTCCTCGTCCATTACCGATGATTATTCATCATATCTGAACACCTCAGAGTGCATTATCACATTTATTAAGACAGCCAGACGCTTAATCAAAGGAAAAACAAAGTGTGTGTTTACAAACAAGCATCAAACATGTTTGATTTTGTGTAATCAGTGTTTGTTGTCATGCCTGAATTAACGTTCAAATATTGGACAATGTGAGGCTGTGCTGGCGCCTCTATCGCTTACACATCGATTTAACAAAATCAGCGTTGAAGCAACATTGGCTTCAGGGTTTGATTTTCCTGTTAGTAAGGTGAACTTGACTCTGAGGCAGCACTGCACCAACCACTTAAAATACCTTTACAGTTAGGATTCAAGTTCTTTGAGGTCAATCATTTGGTGCTAACAGTGGAGAATCATTCATAGTTTAAATAAATGACAGCTGGTCTAGTGAGTTTGATAACTCTGCCAGTAACTGCAGCAGCACCGATGACAGAAAACGAGAAAACGCGACCAGAAGGTGGCGAAGAGATAACAGAAGAACTTACCCAACACGCCAGACATGAACTAGTTCCTTGAAAAGCACCTTTCCGCTGCTTCACTACTCATATCTGGAGCAGAGATGTCTGTTGAATAGCTCTTATCAGGGAAATTGGTTTGATGGCTCGCATAAGTCGAGCGTTAGCAGGTGGAAATATTCTGCTCACGTGATCTGAGACAAACCTAAAAATATCACGAATGCCATGCGTGACACCGGAGTCCCTTGTCTTTCGTATATCACTGACACTCCAGCTGGGTGTCACAGAGGGTCTTCCCCGCTCACTGAAGGGTTACTGATGCTGTGGCATTCGTGCGTAAAATAGTTGGACACTAAACACTTGGCCTCAATGTGCTTCCGCTGCCCAGAGGAATATTCGGCTACAGTTCAACCAGCTAGTGCAAAGATATAATTACAATTTGGAAGCAGAAAAATATTTGGACCGGATTATGAATCCCCCACCAGACTCAGTGGGAACAAGTGAGCTCCATTCGAGGAGTTTTTACTGAACAAATGCTCTCTCTGGAAGTGTTAGCCTCAGATAGTTTTTCATGCTGACAGTGTATGATTCCCAGCCAAAATGACTGTTAAGGATTAAAAACTTGAAACAGCACAGCACTTACAGGCACTTTCCTTACAACTTTACTCAAACCATATCCTCATTATGAGTAGTTTTTAAAGCTTCACCTGCCAATTTTATTGTATTAAAGGTTCAGTGTGTAACTTTTAGGGCGATCGTTTAACAGAAATGGAATATAACGTGCATAAAAAACGAATTATTCTTTTTATTACCTTAGAATAACCCTTTTATTGTCACCTTTTTGCTCTACAGAGCGCATAGCAGACAAAGGAAGATGTAGAAGAAGAAGTGTTTACTAATTGCTTGAGTATTTAACTGAATACAAGTTACAAATATATGTGTCGAAAGGAACCTCAATAGTCTCAACAGGCTACTCATGCGGTCGTGACGATGACACATGAAGGCCACCGTAGATTCTCCTACACGATGCAGTCTCACCACTTACACACCGTACCTTTTAACAATGCGTCGAGTGACTACTAGGAGTCGCCTGTAGTGACGAAGCTGCAGAAAATTCATCATCCCACCCTGCAGATCCTCTCAGCTGAGCTGTGCCAAGCATTTTAGCGTCTTTCAGCTCGTTGTTTTGGTTTTTGAGCCAAAACAACAACGGTTCAGTGTTAACCAGCCCCAAACAGAAGACATACAGAGTTAGTAACTAACTGGTGAACATCAACGAGCTACCAGTACTCCTCCACTTTCTCCTGTTCGGTAATGAACTCAACAAGAGGTAGATTATTGCTTCAGTGTCTGCTCAATACGTAAATAAGCAGCTCTACAAGGCCATGCCATGTTATATAAGTGTGATTTTTAGTTTGTTTTGGAGCTCTGCGTTGCTCCTTTCAAAGGCCAAAACACTGATTAATGCAGCTTGAAAGGGCCATTATGATTTATTAGAACATCAAACCTCCATCGGCGTTGCTAATGTTGCTCCGTGTCTGCCGGATATATCTAAATGGACAGCTGTTTTTACTGATGCCCCAAAGTGGCCAAAAAAACACTTAATACTGTTTTAAGTAGTCAAATAATTCAAATTATTGAACATAAAGCTTATCACCCATAATTTAAGCTACTTAATGCGTTCTCTTCTCTTTGTTATAAAACGATCGGTTCCTGCCAAACACAGACGCTGCTGCTAGACCAGCAAAAGAGAAAGTTTGATGCTTGAGCTGCAGATAAATGTTCGACAAACCGGTTGAATCCGCTTGCAGAAGTGCCCAGACGGACCAGCACAGCAGCAGACAGTATATCTGATGAAACTGCAGATCAGTATGGATCAGTATCACCGAGCAGGGCTCCGGTGGCTGCATCTGTACAGTGGCGGGCATTCCTTGGAAGTGGGTAGTTTATCGGGAAGACAAGCTGTTCTGGTACTTGGCCTTTTAGAAAGTGTGACTTCACACTGTGACGTGAATGTCACAAAGATACCCCTCGGTGGGTTGTACTGTGGGAGTGTGGGAAGTGAAAGGCTGTTTAGCTTGCTGTCACCTAAGGTACCGGTAACACCAGAAATAGAGTTGCAGAGAAACCTTTGTCATTTCCTGAGATGGTCCTGCAGCCAAAAAAACCAACACTTTCATCTGTTTCATGATTAATTTTTACAGAAACTCACTCGGCTTTAGATGTCGGTTTCGTTTGTCCTTGTTTAATTTAAACTCGTATTTCAGATCTCGAACGGTTTATCAGTTTCATTCCTACCAAAGTTAATTGTATTATCGTAAAGGAAATAAAGTGCCCAGAACCCACTCTGATAAACATTTCCAGTACGTCGCTGCATCAAATTATGAGGTCGACACAATAATATGATGTAAAGTAGCGGGAAACTGATGACTTGTGTATTGGCAAAAGACAAAAATTTCTGAAATTGGAAAAACTTAAAGTGTATTAGTTTCTCTAAACTTTACGCTGCTGTTGCCAAATGGAGGCTTTTTTTCATCTCATTACAATTCCAAACATTAGTCATATTCCAGGCAACGGTGTCGCTCATGATGATGTTTCTCGCTTGAAGAATATTCTTTAGCACGTGTTGCATTAGGGAAAATGTCACAGACATTTTGAATGAATCGGAGGTTTGTACACGAGCGGTGATTTCTCTGAGGGGCCAGTCAGGAAATGAGAAAAATTCATTATAACGTCTTTGAAAGTTCCCATAACTCACAGAACAAATAAATAAATAAATAAATAAAACAACCTCCGGAGGAACTGCGCAGCTGTTTTTGATTGAAGCGTCCGACTCTTCTTAATGGTTTTTGTGATGAGGAAAGAAGAGGGCAGGGATGGGAAGAGGACCAGAGACAATTACTGTTTTATTGATCAAAAGCTAATGAAAACGGAAAGCCTATGAATCACTCATCTTTTTACTCTTTTAAGTCCATGCATTTAACTCATGCATAGTCTTGTACACACACTATAATGTGGAAGATTATAGTCTTTTTTATGTGTTATTGATATATGATGTTGCATATTTTACACTGATGAAACTGCACACACAATCTGGTCATCTTAATACAGTCTTTTCCCCTCAGGAATACATTTTCATTACTTAACCGTTGTATTTACACAAGCCTGAATGTCGCCCAGTGAATCTCCAATGCAGACTATGTTTGGTTTTGTATTTGTGTCATCATACAGGCTGGAAGGAACAGAGGAGAAGTTCAGAAACCGAGAAAGTCGTCCTGAGGATCTGCAGATCATCGCTGAGCTCAAGGACATGGTGTCTGAGAGGGAATCTCTAGTCAAGAAACTGGTGGTAGGTAACTGCTGATGAGGTAATATGTGCTATATGCAAGGAGGAAGGAAAATAAAGAGACTGTGAAAAAGAAGTTGTCTATTTATTACTGTTTTAATGAAAGAGGACCGGAACCAACAGAACAACAAAGCAGCATCCTCATCAGCATTTTTATATGTGGACAAGACAAAGAAACCAAGGACTGGGTTCTGGGGTACTTTCCGAAGGTTAATCATGAGTCTGATATAAGACATAATAAAAGAAAGACAGTTCATGTACAGTTCATTTCCAACAGTAGGCAGGAAATCGCAGATGACACAGTGCTAGAACAGTGGCAGCTAGAACAGGAGATCATTGTACTCAATGCAGAATCACGCGCTACATTAAAGATTAACATGACATAGATGACATTTCCCCTACAGAAAAATGTTCATTTTTAGCTTTCAGTACTAGCACAAGATTTTTTCTTATTTTTTGTCAGATTGGACTTCTTTCATATCCCACAAAACTAAATGGTTTTCCCAGAAGGGTTTCCCAAGTTGAGTTGTTTCCCCCAGTGTTTGAAATGATTGATGAGGTGCGCTGAGGGAAATATAAAGGGAATTACTACAGTCAGAAACTGGAGCAAAGAATTTTTATTTATTTTTTCTGACCCTGAAAAGACATCTGAGAAAATATTTGTCTCAAATTAATAATGAATGATTGAGACCTAATTCGACTACAGCAAGAGGAAGCTGCTAGCCTGGTCGTCAGTATGCCCGAACCTCCAAAGTTTAGGACATAAAATATCCAATGGCATCATGTTGTTCTAGTTGAGGACTAAAGTCTTCTTTCACATGTGGGACTAGAAACCTTTGCAGGAACTTAGTGCCTTTCCATCATAGGAACCTTAGGAGTTTTGTTGCGGTTTGTGTGAAGTCTGTTGTCCTTGGACAGATCAATATGAAGTTACAGAAGAAAGCATATCAATTTGACTGAGATATATGAAATATATGAAGTCAAGTAATAGTAACAAATTAGCCTAATCTTTGGGGGTCTTTAGATCGCAGAAGAAAATCAGACAACAACAGACTAAAGGAATTTTAAAGCTCCTTGAAAAGTATGTTCTGGATTCAGAGTTGTTGGTAGTTTGGGTAGAAACACAGCTCAATATGTTTAGTGACCATCTTTGATGTTTACAGGTGTGAAGTCTTTCATGGTATCCATACAATAGAGATACTTTGTAAGTGAACTGGCCTGAAGAAAACACACTAATGAGAATAAGACGGGACCCAAGATACAGCCCTGAGGCATACCACATTTCATAGTAGAGTGTTTCGAACTGCCTGAAAGACACAATGAGAATCACTCTAGGCAGTTATTTCCAACAAACCTTGTTTACCTAACTTCTAAATTTAGTCAGTTCAATTGATTCATGTTGGCTTCCAGGGCTTCTGTATGCAATCTTCAATGTGTAAGTTAAATGGTAAAAAAGTACCACAGAGGTTTGTAATTAGCTTTGTTTAAAGACTGTTGCACCCTTACACTCTGTCCTTCAGACAGTTTTAGATCCAGTGCACTTCACCTCATTAACACCCAATTTTCATTGGGTTTGTCTGGGGCACAGTTTGACAATAACACAAGGCTGCTGTGGTTCCACTGCGCTAATCACAATGAAGGTGACTTCATAAATCAGCTTACAATTTGTCACGGCGTAGCGCTTGTTGCCATCGAGGCTCCTGAGTCACGACCTTGTCTTACGATCCACAGCATGTAGTCATTTCGTGGTAAAGAGACGACACTGGAGTGCTTAAAGGGTGTGACGCGCAGCTCCCAGATTCAACTCGGAAGAAGAGTTTACAGCTAAAGGACATTTTAAAAAAGTTAGAATGAAAGTTTTGGAGCAGTTTTCAAGAAGGCATGAAACTGGAGTGTCAAGTGTGTGCCTCCTAAAAAAAGTCTGCAGACAGAACTCATTAAATGTGTGATTTCCAGTCTTTCCACAGTCCCTTGAGTCTTCCACAGCCTTTTCTGGCTGTCAGCTAACATGTTTTTCTCCTTCAGGACGATAAGAAGTTCTACCAGCTGGAACTTGTCAACAGGGAGACGAACTTCAACAAAGTGTTCAACGCCAGTCCTAATGTAGGAGTTATCAACCCGCTCATTAAGGTAGGCCCTTGTGTCCTGTAACACACCACACACAGGGGCACTCTGATAAGACTGTCGCTTTATTTTACCACATAGCAAAGATGATATCCACTCCATCTCATTTCATATCTGTCGGTGCTGATTGATCAGAAGAGCGATCAGGACTGGAGTTTTCAGAAAATCATAAATCATGACCATTGATAATTGCTATTAACAAATGAGACCATGTTGAGTCGGTCGTCAGCCTCGATCAGAGAGAGTTTTTCAAGGTTGAACTGGAGCTGCTGCACCGTTTTATGACAGAGCGACACAATGGGAAGTTGTTTTACAGCAAAAAACAGGATTATGATGTTCCAATGAAAAGAGCTAAAACTTTGAGAGTTCACGGCAGTGTCAAATTGTAAAGGGGTTGATGGAAAAAAATCAATTTTTATTCTTCTTAGGACAAACAAAAGTTGGCAAGGACGGCAAAGGGGACAGGAAACAACAGGATTAATAGGAAATGTGGTGTTTCATTCATGTGTTGACAGCACAACTAGTATAAAATAGAGGCTAACAGTTGTTACCTACCAAGGTCTCATTTTTATATAGCAATTAAAACAAGTTGTCACAGCTCAAAAAGTTGTCCTCAACTCAATACAACACTGACTTTATGTTTGTTGAAATGAAACTAGCCTTCAGCTTTGATGAAAAGGATCTACAGTATACAAATCCACCAGCCGTAGACAATCAACTGAAACCATTGAAGGCATACTTTAAACATTTCATCCCATTTATTTATAGTTTGTTTTAAAAGCCCTGAAAACTCACATTAAATTAAGCTATTACTTTAGATTATATATTTGTATGTATACAGTAAACCACTACAAAAATGGACAGTGGAAGAAGCTCAAAATCTGCAGCCAACTTGACACTCGTGCCTCTTCCGCCTCCCAGCTGATCTAAAACCTGACGCCGTACTATCTGTAGTGACACCCACATGTCAATCAAAGCGTCCACACTCTTAATTCTGCATAAAAAAATAGCTACAGAGACCAAAACTGTTTTTTGTACCAGGCTGTAAACATGTTTATTTCTGCTGTGAAGTTGGACATTTGGACATGGGGACTTATGGAGACTGACTCACTTCTGGAGCCAGCCTCAAGTGGACGTTAGAGGAACTGCAGTTCTTAGCATTTCACTTCACAGTTGCCGCTTGGTATAAACATGAAATATTTCAGACTTGGCCCAAAATCCCACAACTGTCGTCAGATTTAGAATCAAACGTTGCCCCCGCTCACTCCAGTGAGAAGAGCCCAAAAAGACACAAATTCTTTGAAGTAAAATGACCAAAACTGTTCAAACTTTGACAGAAACTTGCGTGTCGTGTCGGATCCCATCGCTCACAGTGAGAAGCCGTTTGACAGATTGTGTTTTCAGGGTCTTTAAAGCTCTCAGTGCTCCTCGAAAACATTTCTCACAGTGTGTCTGAACTGAATGGTCCCCACTGCATGATCAGTATATAACTGTCGACACCATCTCTCGGGTTCTATAACTTCCAGTGTTTTTGTTCTGTATCTTTCCACATATTTGTATATGTGTTGTGTGTGTGTGTGTGTGTGTGTGTGTGTGTGTGTGTGCTAGTTCTCTATCCATCACTTTTGTCTGTGCGTCTCTAAATCTGCGACTGTTCTTCCTGACTCTTCCTCCAGCTCTCCTTTGCTTTCCAAGCCATTTTTGTTAGTGTGAGATGTTTTCTGCTCTGACACATCTCTCTCCTCATGTGAACTTCCATTCTGCTCAGAGCGACTGACGCTTTTAAGACTGAGACTGATTGATGCCAGTCTTCAGATCGATCCATTCACTCACGCTTCGATCAAAAAAAAAATATATATATGATCACGTTAGCACGCTGCTCTTTTCCTGTCTCTAACTGGATGGACCTCTAGGGCTTTCCCTGTACTCCATCTTCCCTCCTTGTCCTCCATTTATTCTTATCTTTTCTTATTATTATTTTGTTTCAGACTTCCCTTTTGCTCCATTTTGACCCTCGTGCCCCTCCTTTTCTTTTTGTTTTCTGTGTAGCAAAAGAGAAAGAATGAGAAAACAGCAGCCAGCAGATTCAGCAGCTCTTCTAATGTCAGGGCTATGGAGGCAGCGGGCGTGGGCGTGGGCGTGGCAGGTTCGGGAAGTGGGCAGCCCCCACAGGCCCCGCCGCCGCCGCCGCCCCCAGCCCAGCCCAGCCGCCTAGAGCCCATCCCCAACTCCCCCCTCCACCACCTTGAACTCAACTCCAACAAACCTCTTCCCCCGCCGACCCCTCCCACCGAACCCAAGAAATTCATGAGGTGAGACCTTTTCAGCCCCCGACGGGCAGCAGCTGGTCAATCCACGCATCAGTCATCCAATCACAGACCTCAGTTTAATTGGGGAAAAAAAAACCTGCTGGTTAAAGCACTTTTATTGATTTGACTCGTAGCCTGTGTCAAACGGTGAATGTAGAAATGTATTTCAGGCTGTGTGTTCTCTCACAAAAGCCTCAAAATAATAAAAACTCAAAACACCAGAACTACTCTCACTGCACCTGTGGTTTCCGGCTTTGAAAAGAAACTTCTCAGTGCTACAGTAACTGGTGTTTGACATTTTCATCCCTTTCCTGCCAAGCCATAAACCATAAGTAGCATGAAATCATCGTCATCGCGAGCTGCAGAGTGTAAAAATAAAAGCTTTCGAATGTTCGCTAATAACCCGCCTCCTCAAGTTACTGTCGCCGCTACGCCTGTCCAGCTTTCTGTCCTTGCGCAACACATACAGTCTGCAGTGATAACAGTAATTCTTAGATTTTTTGATTGATTTCAGCTCGTGGTAGACAAAATCATTTTTATGATGGCTTGAATTACAAATGTTGTGAGACGGGTAAGTTAGTCGTCTCCGGGTGACTTTTTAGTGTTTCCAGCTGACTTGTTATGAAACAAAACCTGGATAAGGATCTTTAAATATGCGCTTCATGACCTCGCTAAAGCTGCACGTCAAACACAAGTTACTATAAGTATTATCAGTGTGCTATGGCAAAATGTTCTAACAATCCCGGCGAGCTGCTTCGTTTACACTCTCTTAGATTTACGCTTTACTGTTCGTGTTTTCAAGCACTGAGTTTCACTTTTTAACATTTCAAGAGAAAAAACACTTTTAGGATTATCCGGATCTATCTCAGGTAACAACTTTAGCTCGGGTCACTGGAGTGCAAACTTCAAATCAAATACGTCAGAATCAAAATCAGAAAAACGATTTTTCACATACAAGGAATTCACAAACAAATATTCTTTAAAGAGTATTAAAAATATAAACAATATAAATATATGTGTGATATGCAATAAGAGCAGAAGTAGGCTTAAACTAGCCTTAACTAACAGTAGCTGTGGGGGAAATAATATACGGTTCCGTGAACCAGGATTTTTTTTAAATCTCATTTGTAATCCCACAGAAATAAAATAGCATGCAATGCCCCGTTTGTAGCTTCACAGTCGAGCAGATAAACACTTTTTATTCTATCTATTGTTCTTTAGTTAGAAAGAACAGAACCACCATCCAGACTTATTTATAGACAGAGTATCACTCCACTTACCTATCCTGTTTGTAGTTGCTAAGCTATGATTGGACGGCTCACTTGAGATTCCTGCGGCAAATTTGAACCGAGAGACATCAGCAGCAGCATCGCAGGTGTTTTAATAAAAAAAAGTGACAAATATTTAACCAGAACATCAACACAAAGAGTCCCATACGCGACTGAAGCTTCAAAGAATAGCCTTGGAATGCAAAAGGGGCATGTCTTTCTTTTTTAATTTCCCTTCCACGTGTCCGTCAGTCTGAACGTTTTAACGGCGTGCATGCCCGACAGGTTTCCCCCCTTTTCTGTTCAGGAAGTTATTCAACTTGCTGTTGTGTCGTGGCTCTTTGTCGTGCATTGTGCCATCCTGTGGTTCTTCATCCTCATCCTCATCCAAAATTCAGCATGTTGCACACGCTGCACTTTATCTCCTCGAGCGGAAATGGGATTAACTCTTTTAATTTGTCATGTGGATTTCTAATGAAGTAGATATTGTCTTTTGCTATCATGGACTGTCCCCTCTGTGTGTGGTGGTGTCTTATTTTTGAAAAACAACAGCTTTAACTTCTCAACTCTGTGGTCCAATAAATGCTTCTCTTGTTTCTTGATTACGTCTGTGATTGGTCGCTGTGGTGTGAGCTGATATGATGATAAATTATGTAGCTCCTCACACGAATACCTCCAGTTTGTGTATCGCATGCCAAGAAATGTGTCTTTCCAAAGCACCGGTGTTACGTTTGCAGCATGTGTGAGTGTGTACGCGTGTGAGTACGAGCATGTTTCGGTTGTTGGTGCATGTTCTCTCTGCTGTTTATGCAAAGAGTGAGATGTGGTGGCTGCTTTTGCAAACGCTTGGAACAAAGCTGTTATTATGGGAGCAACCTCTTACAAAATGCACACACACACACTCACAACAGAGCCAAGCAGTGACAGTATGAGGTCAGATATTATAGACCTGCCTTGAAATGTTTTCAGACTCCATTAAACGATTCGTCCCTTCTCTCCCTGCGCACTCTTTGTTCTTGACAAACATTTGGAGTTGGCCTAATCGCTCTGCACCGACAGTTTTCCCACAACGCTGTGATCAGCAATTTTTAAAAATCCGACCTCTTTAAATCATCGAGTCTCGACAGACTTTTATAAGACAACAGACCTCATTTAGGTTGACTTTTAACAATCAATCAGTGCAGGAATATTACGGTTGTTACAGTTTATACTGAACCGTGAGCCAAACAACAGCGAGCAGAGTGAAATGAATATTTCGAGCAGTTTCTTAGACTGTACTCCCAAACGTAAAGGATGTTTTAGCAAAGCTTCAGCAGGAAATTTTAAAGAATTTATCTTACTTTATTACCTCCGCTTACTGTATCAAGTTCAGGCAGCTGTTTTGATATCTCCTAAATATCCAAATGCTGACTGTAAACCTCACTTTAGCCGACACTCTATTAGGACTATTGAGAACATGATTGTAGCTAGATGTAAACAGGCTGTTCAGAGGTTTAACTTTTGGATAGAGGGATGTAAAGTGGTCAAATGTAAGGGGAAATAAGTAAAGTCTAGTAGTGACTAATTTTAACCACTTTCAAGAACCTTATATTGTGGTCAGTGTGGTTTACAGAAACATACAGAGCACAAGCAGGGTGCAAATTTCAAAATTTACCAGCCACTCGATAGTTTGCCATCATTTTTTCACTCAAATGCAGCTAAAACATTAGTTTTATGATTGTTAACATGTATTGTTAGGAGTTTTTAATGAGCTCTTTTGGTAAATATCAGAAATGCTGGAGGGGTGTGTCTTTGTTTGACTCGCAGAAGCCGGCAGGCTGAGCACCAGCAGGGGAACGAGGCAAAGCAAACAGATTCGAGTTGTAGCCGACACGTGATGGGCAGCCAGCATGTTGTTAGCGGTGCTGGAGTGATTATCTAAGGACGCGGCAGCTGTCCCAATATGCTCACGCCAAAATCAGGAAAGCCGGTCCAGTTTGAGCAAACAAATCCAAAGGAGCAGGCAGAACATCCAAAAGTCTCAAACACAGATGATCTGAAATCACTGAGGGGAGGGCTGGGACGCTTGACACAGGGATGAACGGTAGATGTGTATGTTTTTGAAAGTTTAGCTTTGCTTTATTAAAGAAACAGACCTGTAGGAATCTCCCTCAGAAACTGTGAGGAGAGTCACATCATTACCTCCTCTCCGCTGATTCTCTCTCTTATCTTTTTGCTTCTTCTGACCTCGAGTCATCGTCTCATCCTTCTGCCAAACATTTCCTTCATCATATTTTTCAATTCATCCGACATCTCTGCTCGCAGTTTCAGTCCTATCCGCTCTCTTTTCTCATTGCTAGACATCATGGATCAATGAGGGTTCAACTTCTCGTGTTCAAACTCAGACTTTACCACTTTGTTTCGTCTATGACAGCGTAAAGATTGGTGGCATTGAAAGGTTAGAACCAAATAATCATTCAGGGAGAGTTCATTGTTATTTTAGAGTGAATAACTACAATAACATAGCACAAAATGTACTGCAGGTTTTAATTAATATGGGGATGTTTGTATGCAAATAACTGTGTATTACAATTAATATTTTATGGACTGGATTGTGACCATGTGCAGTATAAACATGATTTATCAGGCTGCACAAACATAAGGGAAGCCCGTTGCCTTCTTCGAACACAGACTATTCCTTAAATATTACCCTCTGGAGTTATGGGATTGTTTGTTTAGGAAGTAGCCAATTAAAAAAATAAATAAATGGATAAAAAACATTGAACCTAAGTAGTTCAAACTTTGGGGAAAAGCCACAAGAACTTCAGTCAGTGATGCATATTGTCTTGTAAAAACAAATACTGCCAGTCACCTTTGAGACGCAACATAAAACCATGGAAATATTACACCCTGACACAATACAGGCTGGATTAGATTGGAGCTTTCAACCACATCTCAAGATCTTCCTCAGCTTTACTCCATGTGCTGATAAAGACTGTGAGGTGTAGAAGTAGATCTTCAGGTGAGAATTATTTCTCGAACTCTAGGCAGGTTTATTTTAGGCAGGACCATGTCGAGAAGGAGAGAAAAGAATACGTCAACAATACTTATTGTCAACAAATCGCACGAAAAGACCAAAACCAACAACGTGTTAATCTTAATACTCTCTGACTTCTTCCTCTGCCTGTGGCTCTCAGCTCTGTTAGCTTCTACTGAAGACTTAAATTAAACCAAACAAAAAGTAGTTTCCTAAAACAGCCGGTCACTGCAGTCTTTAACAAACAGGAGGGCATGATGCATTTTGTTGGGGTCTATTTCCAGCAGCTCTAGTGAGCGTTTACAGCTGCAGGACGGTGTAGAGTCAAAATAAACAGTGTGTGTGTTCATGGTAATGAAGTAACATGTCACCCGGTGCAACAGTGTGACTCATTGACATGTTTCTGGACGATGATGGCGCAGAGGGAGAAGAAATATCAGATAGATAGTGTGAGCAATTCATCGTCTCAAATCTTTTGGAATATAAAAAGGTAGTTTTCTCTTATAAAGTTTCCAAAGTTTGGAGTTTTTGCTAGTAAAAAAAACAGCAAGAACATTTTATTATGACGATTAATTATCAGTGTTGGTACGTCGTGTTAAACTGGGATTCGTGTCTCTGCTCTCTGCTGTGGCTCAGTGGATCTTGTCAATGGCTTTGCTGCCCTCCAATGGAAAAAAAGGTGGATTACACCTTTACGTGGACCTTTAAACTTTCAGATTAGTGTCATCTGATGACGGTGAATCAATGAAATCCAAACATTTATTGGTTTTATGTTTGATTTAGTCAAAAAATCACACTTTTAGCACACAAGACATGTAACTTTACTAAGTTTAGTGACATAAAAACAGCCGACACTGCCGCCTCCATGTGTGAGTCTGTGCTGAATCACCCTCTGGCTTCTCTCCTGACTTGTCTTCTTCTGTCTTTGATTTTATTTATTTATTTTTTCGTTGTTGTGGTGATTTTTTTATTGGTCCCGTCCCGAAGCCCTCCTGAAACAAAGGACTCCGCCATCGACTCCCCGGACGCCCAGCGCCAGGAGTGGTTCGCTCAATACTTTTCCTTTTGATTGACCACAAACCTGCAAAACACAACAAGGATTCAGCATGTCAACCAAACTTGAAAAAGAAAAAAGAAAAAAAAACTTTACAAAAAAAAGAGAAAAAATGTTCAAACTATTTGTTCTTTATCGTCATTGATGGGCTCGAGGTTCAGTTCACTTCAGGTTCAGTCGGCTGGAACTGAACTTCATGGTTTGGGGATAAACTCTCACTGAACTCGATGTCATTAATTTTCACTCTGGTAAAAATGTAATGATTCTCCGCCTCCTGCTGCCGACTGAGGTGAAACTGAACTGGACCCGATCCCGACTGTCAAATGTCATCACTCCGATCTGATTTGATTGTTTGATTCTCTCTTGATTGTTTCACTGTGGACGAGTTTCTCTCTTAGTACAGTGACAATGATCATCCGTACGTTCGATGTTTATTTATTTTCTTTTACTTCCTGACTTATTTATTTTTTTTGCAGTTTCTTGAAACTAGAAAAAAGAAAATCTGAGTGGTGCATTATCATGCTGCTAATTGCCATCGTTGGACTACAGTAAGAAATATATCTAAATATAAAGAAATATACGGTAGGTTATTGTGCTCTCTCTCTGTACGTGGGCCCACTTGCATACGGCATCTTAGATTAGGAGCGCTGATCTAAGACCAGTCTGCCTCCTCGTTTATGGTTACATTTCCATGGGACCTGATCCTAGATCAGTCACGCCTCTCTGATGTGCTCCATGAATATAGGCTCTGATTTTAGGACGACACCATCATGGCAAGTTTGTTACAGCTGCATAGAAGTTTCAGCAGATTTTGGTAGAATATTAAAACCTGTTTGTATGGTTGTCTGTCTCAACACAGATATAATGATGTCTCACCAATTTTAAAAACAAAAATAGCATATTTTATATTTATATTATAATGTGTATGCTTAATAAATAATTATTGTGACATTTACTCGTGTTTGTTTGTCGTTTATTTGAATGAATCTGTTCACGTTTCATTCAGTTTTAAGGAGTCAGCCGAGATAAAACATGAAGAATATTTTAAACTGCATCAAGAAATCTCATATATGTAAAACTATTAAGATTATTTTCAGTTTCACAATCCTTTGAAAAACAAATAAAAAAAGAGAAAACTAAATCATCTTTAGAAGTAAAAGTTTTATTCATTTTATCAGGATCCTCCATAGTGCATCACGCTTCTTAATTCTGTGAAATCACAGGGAGTGTTTTAAGATTATGGAAGTTAATTAATGCCAAAAATATTGAGCTGCAACAGATTTTGAGTTTTAACTGCAAATTTGATTCAGAACATGTTTAAATGTGGCTACTTTCAATATTTTCTTAGAGGAAGTGAAGAGAGTTCGTAGCAACAGGCTTCTGGAGGAAGTATTCAGCTTGTTTACTTCAGTAAAAGTACTAACCCACACTGTGAAAATTGAAGTATACTGTATAAGTATTATAAGCAACGTAGCAAAGTTTCTGGATTAATATCACTGATGCATTATGTGTATACTACATGTGTGTGCATGTTTAACTTCCTCCTCTTTTTACTTATACTTCTCTACTCTTACTCTAACTACCAACCTCCTCATTACACTTAATACACGGAGCCGACTTCTTTGGGTCCACCTTATGTCCGAGTTCAGGTGATGCAGCAACTTGAAGTGTAATTCCTTTACTTAATTACATATGGATATGTCTTACTATAGACCTTTTGCTGTATTTTGTAAAGTACGTTAACATTTTAGTGATTTTATCCAAAGCGACTTACAGGGAGCAATTTGGGGTTCAGTGTCTTGCCCAAGGACATTTCGACTTGCAGACTGGAGGAGCCGGGGATCGAACCACGGATCATCTGATTAGTGGACAATTAGTTGGTGAGATTTTCAGTATAAATTTCACCAAGATTAGGTCTGGATAAAGCTTCTAACCGGTAAAAATGTGTTTGAGGTATCTTATGTTTAGTTTGTATTTGTTTATAACATTCAAGTGAAGTATAAATACCTCAAACTTGTACTCATGTACAGTACTTTAGTAAACATACTCCATCTCCTTCCCATTCTGTTATTTTAGGTGCTGAGATAAGAGGTGTAAAATGACAAACCCACATTATGCAGTACGTAACAGGACCCGCCTTCACTTCCTGAATGATTTAACAGAATAAACACAGCATTTATCTCTAAATTGTCTTTTTGTTGGAGTTAAGAGCACAAGATTATGGGGTGCCGTTTGTAAAGTGGCTCACGCTACACGGCAAGTACTCTTCCAATAAAGTTTCTCCAAACGTGTTTGTTATTTTAGGTAGTTATTATCACGATAATCCATGTCCATTTTCCCGGATAAGATGGGTTTTATTGGTTATTTGCCACTATAAACACACTCTGACCTCCTCAAGCTTTTATTTTGGTACTTCCCGGTTACCAGCATTTGAATTTACATATTAGTTAAAAATTTAGTTTCAACCAAAACATTTAGATTTATATTTAACATTTAGATCTAACATTTAGATTTAGATTTAACATTCAGATTTAGATTTAACATTTAGATCCAACATTTAGATTTAGATTTAACATTTAGATCCAACATTCAGATTTAGATTTAACATTTCGAGCTAACATTTAGATTTAGATTTAACATTTCGATTCAACATTTCGATCTAACATTTAGATTTAGATTTTACATTTAGATCTAACATTTAGATTTTGATTTAACTTTTAGATTTAGATCTAACATTTAACATTTGGATTTAAATATTTAAAATATCTGACAAAAGTTGACAAATATTGTTGTAAATGTGCAAATAATTGACTCTCAAAAATCCACACCACTTTTTAAAACATTGTTTGAAGCTAAATGTGACAGAACGTTGCTGTTATTTTCAGCCCATACAAATAGTTCACCATCAGCTGTTTCCCCTGCAGTCCTGAAAGTAACCACCAGAAGTCAGCCTCGTTTAGACAGCACGCCGCGGTCTGAACCGGAACCTAAACACTCCCTCCTGCTGAATCCGTTCCTATAACGGGCTGAATATGGCTGCCACGGGAGCCGGGTCTCCTGGCCGGTTGGTGCAGTATGTAGTCGTCCGGTCGGATCTGGTTCACAAGCTGTCCTGGCCTCTGGGAGCCGTCATCACGCAGGCCTGTCACGCAGCCACCGCCGCCATCCACCTCCACTACGCGGACGCGGACACGCAGCGGTACCTGTCCGAGCTGGACTCCATGCACAAGGTGGTGCTCGGGGTAAGCGCCGCCAGACTCCCTTTAGATACTCGCCTTTTTAGTGAAGTCTGGGTTTTTTGACACATATACAGAGTTGATGCCTTATAGACTTATATTATTAATAAAATAAAAGCTCTTAACTACAGTTCGGCTATACTTAATGTTTATAAAGTGTAATTTTTAGCCCTACACGACTTTAAAAGTCCTCTATTTTACTATAAAAAGATGTTTTATCTGTGTAAACTGTGTGCCGAATTTAAAAGTGGCTCATTATGAATAGAATAAGGTCTTAAATAGTTTTATAGCTGCTATAAATATGTACTTATAGGCAAAGAAAAGTAGTAACTGACTGAGGTATTTCTCAAATTCACATTACATCAGTGATATTAAAGGTCCAGTGTGTGAGGTTTAGGAGTATCTGTAATACAATATTCATTAGTATGTTTTAATTGGTGTTTAATCACCTGGAAATAAGAATTGTTGTCTTTAAAATGAGTCTTTTATATCTACACTGATGATTTTAATATGATGTTAGAACAGTTAAATGCTTAAAGTTACCAGATAAAACTCCTTTTAATTATTACAATTCAATAATTTCTTCAATCAGATCATTTTTAAATGTAGTTTTGTATCTCAGAGGTTTAAATCAACAACAAATATTAATTTTCTTACATGAAGCACGGTGATATAACGTGAGGTGCTGTGTGTGTGTGTGTGTGTGTGTGTGTCTGTGGTCTTAATCTTTAATACTCTTTAATATTTTCTCCCCTCCAGGCTCCAGACGAAGTCGCCCTCTCCACTCTGTCAGACACTCTAACACAGGCTGGCGTGGCTCACAAACTCTGGATCGAACAACCGGAGAACGTCCCCACCTGCTTGGCTCTGAAGCCGTGTCCGAAAGAGACTGTCCAGCCGCTGCTGCGCAAGTTCAAACTCTTCAAATGAGCCGCCCCCCCTGAAAGACGTCGTCCGTCTGTGAACTGCAGTGCATGTCAGCAGTGAGGAAGCCACAGAGACTTTAGTTTAAAAAGATTCAAATCAGAGAATCTGAATTCTTTCCTGGATTCAAACCCCACAAAGTTTGAAGATTATGATATTTTCTGCTCATACACTGAGGTACAAAATTGGTAGTAACATGGATGGACGCCATGGATGGCACCAGATACTGATATTAAAGTTCATAACGGTTTGACTTGTAGTCACAAAAGAGTTCTTGTCACTCTCGTGTGAACTCGCCTCATCTTTATTCTTTATTTGTCGTTATCTTCCACAAAAGCGGTCGCTAGTCTTGCTGTGGTCCAAACAAACAACAACAACAATAAGAAGACAACAATTTAAAATCACACCGTGTCATTAAGGACAAAAATCTGCAATAAAAGCCAAATTGAAATATGTGAAATGATCAATGAAACAATAAGAAACAGGTAACTATAATACATATGAGAACAAAGAGTCACACAGCGTCAGAAAATCCAAATCAAATCTGTTCTTGATCTGTCTGTTGGTTGTTCTCATCATATAATTTGTTCATGGTACCAGATGAACTCACTCACAAACACTGCATCTGGTTTTTATGCCAGCTGTGCGCTGCCGTGAAGTCAATATACAACATGACCAATAGAGGGCGCAAAAATAATAAATACAGTCATTCATGTCACAGAGAGGTTTATCCACAATAAGACATGATGAGAAAATATCAAATCATGAAATAAACAACAAATGGCAATAACTGTATTAAATATTCAATAAAATATGAATGATTCAGTTCATTTCTGTGAAGAAATAAGATTTGTCATGAACAAACACACAATAAATGTATTATTAGTAGCTTTTATGGGAATGATACCACAAGGATCTTTTTCAGGCTCAAAGTTTGTGGTTCAGTCGACGTCCATAAATGCACTACACTGCCAAAAACCTGTATTTAATATCACTTAATAATTATCATGAGCAGCTGGTTGACTCTCACTCGAGGTGTCTCCACAGTCCGACATGATTCACAGCTGACTTTGTCATCTCACCTTATTCTCTCTGATCTGACGGTGTGTGTGTGTGTTAAAGTGTCATCTTGGTCTGCGTTTGTGGAGAAGGGAGTTTAAACTTTATAGCGTCTGTACGTTAATGATCACAAACGACAGAGCGCCGTGTCCTCGTCCACTTTATTAAATACAGCAGCGTTCATTTCTCTGATGTGTTCCCAGAACTGCTCGTCTGCTCTCTCGCCGTGTTACCCAGCAGTTCGTGGTATTGTTGTCGCCTCCGTTTTCTGTGAAAAACAAAATAAAAATTCACATATAACCGAGACACAAAGTCCTCTTTAGCAAAATGTTCAATGAGACACAGAAATATAAAACAGAATGTGTTTATTTATCCACGGAAATGTGGCACAAAATACATATTTATTTTTCACTTTTTAGGGTTAACCTCCAAATTGAAATAAGTCTGGATTTTATGTATATTAAGTTTAATGCTATTTCAAATTTAATTTTGGGTTTCAATACATAATAGGATGATTCATAAATATCAATCTATCTTTTTTAAATTTGTTTTTGGTTATGAAACAGCAGTGGCCTGTATACATCCTGTAAATATACACAAACACACTATATACATGCTGTAATATCAGTGATCCGCCCACATCGCCACATATTTACAGCATTTGTGAGTGAAGCTGTGAATGTCTTGACTTGTTATAATGTGATTTAAAACGTGTGTGTCACTACATGTGTGTTGGTCGGCAGCGACACTCACTTTGCTTCAAACACTCGAGTGAACTGATCTTCCAGTTTTAACACGAGAGCCCTCTGCCGTCTTGGATTACAACTCTTTCTCGTCTTTGTCTTTCACCTTCAGACGTTTAAGACGTCTAAAAAAACACAATTTTTCCCACAAACAACTGAATTTATTTGGATGCAAACACGTCTAATTAAAAAAAACGTAAATGTTTCCTGGGTTGTGTATTGGATTGTGAAGTAATCCTGCTTGTACATCCACGTGAAAATAATTCAGCAGATTTTAGTGTCAGACTCTGCACATGAAGTTCAATAAGAGAACACACTTTCGAGTTGAGTATTGATATATTAATTCACATACTCGATGGGAAAACACAGTGTCAGACACAAATACTTAAAAACTATCATTAAACGCATTCAATACCTTAATTACAGCAATCACAAGGGTGAAAGGACGACAGCCCAGCATCTGACTGGTTATTGATGTTGATAATCTCACACAGAATTAGGGCTGCAACTATTTTCTTTATTGGTTCATTAGGAATATTTTCATATTACATTTGTTTTCAGTAATTTATTATGATTTCTTAAAGGTTATGTCTTTGAAAACGCTTGTTTGGTCCAACAAACTGTTTGAACTGTGGGACAAAACAATGTTTTGCATGGGGTGTCGTTTAGCTCAGCTCTTCAAGCTGTCTCTGCCAAATAAAGGCCAAAAAAAAATCACTTTGATCAATCAATTTAATTAGCTGCTAATTAAATTTGAAGGTCTGAACAGGGTGAACTGGTTAAGAATCTCGTCAAACGCGACGTTCCAGAGCGGCTGCAGATGCTGTTTTTGCTCCTCTGTAGCTCTGATTTGCATAAATTTCATATTTCATATAAATAACAACATAAATAACAAATGTGGTGGTGGTGTGTTCATCAGCATGCAACTATTTTCCAGTCTGGGTGCAGCTGATAGAAAGTCATTTGTCTTCGAAGCTCGTTTATTAAGTCCAAAGCTGAGCACTGTGACTACAGACTCATCTGCATACAGTGAATAAACCTGCTGTCACTCATATGTGGGGAGATACCTGAGTATTTTTCAAATCAACAGCACGCCATGCGTGACTCATCTTCACCTTCCTCCACCCTTTGCTGGCATGCTTTAATCAGGACCAGCTTAATGACAGAAAGTCAGGGCTGCCATCGATCCAACACGCCAGCTTTCATGAGTCATCACTTTAAACTTTGAAGTCAGACAACGTGCTCTACAGAAGCGACCGAATGTACATGACAAGAGAGAAGGACGTGCAAGATGGTCTGCAAGTGCGAACTCTTGTAGTGTATCGTTTTTCATCACATAAACAGCTGCAGGAGTCGAGAAGGTTAACGGGACCTGTGTTGTTTCATACCAGGATCAATATTTTATATGCACATGGTGTGTGTAACATGAAAGTCTGGCAGTGATGAACCCACCGAGAGTCATAGCTCAACCCTGTGGTTCCGTTTTAGAGCCTTTCAGCTTGTTTTCTGCTTCATTCTCATCGTTACTCTCATAACTAAGACGTTACATCTGCTAAATTATGAATTAATTAAACACAAAGAAATAGCAGCTCCTGGTTGCTTAAATCGTTCTAAATAAGCCACTTTTAAAAGCATATATCCTCTTTCATAACATAAATTGTTCGTCTTCCATCCGCTCTCCAGACTCCAGGAGTATCTCGTTTGCATCTGCAGCATTATCTATAAACTCTGTGCCACAAAGTTTGTGACTCTCTGGTAAACACTGTGCAGCAGATAAAGAGCCAGGATTTTCTCTCAGGAGTTGGTGGATTTGCATTTATCAGGTTGGACAAAAGACTCCAACTGAATGCTAATTTGGTTCCATGTTGGATCTAGAAGCAGGAAACAGACTTTACATCAGAAGCTCAAAAAGTGTTTTGAGAGAATAATGCAGATTTAAAGTCGCATTAAGAAATCAAACCTCCACTTTAACAATGACAGCTGTCTGATCATACACGAATAAAAACGACTCAGAAGATATTTATGCAAAATGCGATAAGAACATTGAGAGCACAGCATGTATGCGACTTCTTTCCTTTCATATGATTCACTGATTATCAATTAAACAATGTCAAAAACATCGTGGAAAAATAAAAAATCACAACTCTCGTGGTCTTCAAAAACAAAAAGAGAAATTCAGTTAATTTAAAACAGAGCTCAACAAAACATTTGAGGAGGTGGAGACATTTGTCAACTTGTAAACTTTGTAAAGATCTAAAATCTCTTTTTAAAATCTCTCAACGATCGCCAGGAATTAATTTCTGATTTGACTTTTTTTGTGTTGTTCCAATGCAAACAAATAAATGAAACATAAGAAGAGCAAAGCATTTAAAATGTAAATGCAGGCTGTCAACACTTTTGGTCATGACTGTACAGCGTATATTTTATCTAGTAGTACACATTAGTTTACTCTTACAATCAGTAGTGTATATTTATATACCATGTTTATACTTGAATATCAGAAGTTGTTCAGTGTATAGCAGCTTCAAACTGATTTTCCATATTCTGTTTTAGTATATTTAGTATTTTACACAGTTGCCCATGAAGTTGGCATCATTTTGTTTTATACAAGGTTAATTTTCACTGCGATATGTTTGGAAGAGTTTTGAGCAGATAAACAGGAATAAATCACATATTATTCCTAACTTTATTTTGTGTATTTAGTCATCTATTTATTTATTTTGTATTAGATGCATGTTTATATTTTTCTCTATTCTAGTTTATTTATTATTTTACTTTCATAGTTTGTGTTTTATATTCTTATTTCTACCTGCAGTCTTCATGTAGTTTTGTATTTTCTCTAAGCTGCATGTTCAGCTGTATTTACGTCTGTGCATCCATGAAATGTATTTTAATGCAGTTTGGAGACTTTCCCTCAGTGCAAACTTTGCATTTATCGCAGTGTGTGTGTGACTAACGATGCATCGGTGTGTTGAACCGGGAGGCCCGGGCCGTGCGTCAGCGCGCTCCCTGCGGTGTCTGCAGCGCGCACACCGACAACATCTCCTGTTTTATGTCGGCGCAAAGTCTAATTATTAATGCGAATAATCAAAAAAGGTCAGCTTCTTTCTATCAACACGGTGCAGAAGCTTCTCCTCCAACCACCTCCTCCTCCTCCACCTCCTCCTCCCGCGTGAACGCGCCCCTCGACGCTCCGCTCCTGCCTCCTCCTCCGCCGCGCGCACGAGCACGAGCAGCCCCCTGTTTGTTTGTGTTGAGAGAGATTGGAAATGGCGGAGAGCAGCAGAGACCAAAGCGATAACTTGGGTTTGCAAACGCGAGTGCGCCGTCATTGAAACACGCGAAAACCGCCCACGAGTGACTCCCGGAGGGACTTAACGACCCGCAGCCGCCGATGGGACACGAGTCGGCCGCGGCGGAAAACGGGATTTTCACGGAGCGACGTTTGGATTTTTGAAGCAGGAGCCTGGGTTAGCCCGGGCTAGGCTAACCGTGCTGGCAGTAGCCTGCCTGGCGTTAGCTCGCTTCAAGCCGTGTGTGTGATTTTTAACTACGCAGGCTTGTTTGTCAACACAGGCTGACGTCCAGCTCAGCGCCGAGCTTAGCGCGCAACTTTTGCCCTCGGTCCCCCCCCCCCCCTCCACGAGCTGAGCCCCAGCTGGATTTATATATATTAATATATATAAATATACAAACATGACCGCAAAATCCTAAATCCAAAAGTATGAGCGGATAAATGTGAGTGTCCTGAAGCTAAGCGAGCTAACCGTGCTGCTTTCAGCCTTTGCATGGTGGATTAATCATCCAGCGTGACAACTTCCACTCGGATCTGTTTTTATTATTTGCAAGTTTAAAGAAAAGGACAACAACAACAACACAAAAACAGGTGAGTGAATGCATGCATGACAACAACAACAACAACAACAACAACAACATGTCATCCTGACCCCCCATCCAGGATTTTTTTTTTTTAACTGCAGCAATAAGCCGAGCCGAGCCGAGCAGGGCCTCCTCCTCCTCCTCCTCCTCCTCCTCCCCCCCATGCTGACTTTAAAAATTGTGAGTTTTCCACATAACGTTTGCTACATTTTTTTTTTTTTTTTTTTGCCTTTTTTGCAAAGACACCATCTTCTCTCAGCTGAACACAAAACGTGCAAATGGGACATTTTGCTGCCCCTCTTATTTTTTTATTTTTTCCGCCACCTGCATTGAAACTGCATTTATTTATTTTTTTACAATACCGCGAACGGCCTCTGGGTGTCGCTGCAGGTCGGTTAAATAGACCGATAACGCGCTTTGACCGCGAAAACGGTCATCTTGACCTCTTGGCACACGGCCAAAAAAACCTATATATGTTGTTGTTGTTGTTGTTGTTTTTCTTTATAGATAACCTACATGTGTAACTCGTGTACGGCGTGAACATAGAGAACGCGGAGGCGATGCTTAGCCTTCGATTCACAAAAACAAAACAGAGAATTCACCTCAGTCGACCTCGTTTCTGTTTCATTGTGGCGCCGGTGCTGCTTTTAAAGGTTTGTCAGCTGCAGAGAAGTAGTGTTTGTGTTTGTTTTTTTATACTTTTGAGTGTGAATATGGTGCAAAATATTGTTTGTATTGTGGATGAATGAATGGGTTATCCTTACATGACTTCATAGGTTTTTAGGTGCCTGTTAAACTCTTGATTTGCACTGATTTCTAAGACATCGCAGTGGTTGATTTTAAAGGATATAACTGCATGGAAAGAAGACGAATTAGCTGAATTTGAGTCTAAATGATTTGATTGTCCGTGTATGTTTGGAGTGAGTAGATGACCTACCTGTTTTACTCACAATATTTTGGTTTTAAAGGGCCGTTTCAAGCGTTTGGTGTTACTTTGGAATTTGGCCTCTGTGTGCTAGAAGTGTCATAGGGTAGCAGAGAGTTGTTTTAAGCGGTTGCAAATCTTCTGATAATAAGGTTGGAAAACATAGATCGGTTTCATGGCAAATAGAAACAGAGAGAGAGAGGAGGAGATATTTCAGTTTTATTTGTTTTTTAAAATTTCCGTTCAAACTTGTGATGCAAACAATGCTTAGAAAATACTACGACAACAACCCGGAGGCTGTTTGAACATATGTGAAGTTCAGTCCGTTCAATGCCTAAAAATCACAAATGTGGCTCTAAGAACTAGTTAGAGGCGAGTCTGGATGATCACCAGACGGCGATACTATCAAACTATAATCTGTTAAATGTTTTCAAACGGTTGATTTAATGTTTCTTTATGCATGTCGCAGTCAACTACTTCTGTTTTGCTCGAGTGCACTCGCTGATAGCGACGGTTGCCTGTTTGTGTAGTATTGGCGTTGCAGACTTTGCCATGTTCTGAGTGAAAGCATTGTATCTGGGCCTCTCTGGGCTTAGATGTAGTCCAGATAAGAACCCAGGATATAGAGTTCATGCAGCCCTCAGTTATTCAGTTCAAAGTTTGCCCCGACTGCCTCACTACATCCTGACTGTCAACAGCAAGAAGAAAACAAGTGAAGATAGTCGCGATTGTTTAAATAAAAGAGGCTGACCAAACAACGCATGCAAATAAATAGAAAAATGATGGATGGACTCTCAG